>NW_022196903.1:2061052-2081083 GCF_008632895.1 Mastomys coucha
AGAGAGAGAAACTAAAGCATTTCTGTTTTTTTTTCTTTTTTCTTTTTCTTTTCTTTTTTCTGACTTTACACTTCTGCAGGAGAGCTGAAGCCTTCACGGGAGCAATGGGTACCACAGACTGCGCATAACATTTCCAATTGGAATAATTCTTTTGGCATACCATATTTCTTCAATTGCTGGTATGCTGCACAGTCAGTGGACTAGGGTAGAGCTCTTTTTCTACCATAGTCAATAGAAGTAAATTACTTCTTTTATTTATATGCAGCTTCTCTGGTAACAATAGGTGGGGCAGTAGAGGCAGGGAGGGTTTAAGGCACTTGGTAAGATGCTAAGGGAGATGCCAAGGCAGAATTTGAACCCAACTTTGCTAGTTGCTGATAAGGAACAAAACTTAGACCCTCTTTCAACAGCAGACATCTCCACCTATTTCTAGGCAAAGGATTGTTTGTACAAATTCAGATTCCATCCATTGTTATGTAAAGCACAAAATTTAAAAAATCCATTATGTTGATTATCCTTCAAACTTATCCCATACATCCAAATTATATTGTAATGGAAGTTGGGTATGGTAGTACAGACTTATAACCACAGCGGCTAGGAGGTGAATATAAGTAGAGAGGACTTCAAAGTCATCCTAAGCTATATAAGGAGTTCCAGGAAATCTGTGATTCACCAGATCTGGTCTTAAGAGCCCAATAACAAACAAGGAAAAAAAAAGAAAAGGAAAAGAAAAGCAAAGACAAGAGCCACACATCCTCAAAGTGAAGGAGAATGAAAAAATTTTTTAGGATATTAACAAACATCTATTTGTAGATTTATAACAATCCTAATGATAACCTGCCCTAAGTTAATACAAACTGATTTGCAACTTTCAAAACTATTTTTGGTTACGACCGCCTGTTATCCAAGTATGATGTTAATGTGGTATAAGAAGTCATGTTCAGGTAACGTTTAAAGTCAGAGACTTCAAAACAGTGCGCCTTACCAGCTCTTCACCAGCTGCACGGAAGAGGTATTCACTAGCCGGTCAGGGAGGATATCAATCTCCTTCAGGATATTGGCTAGTCTGACGGGCAATTCTTGCCTCAGAAAAGAAAAAGAAGTTCTTTCACAGGCATTTTCTGAACCTGTAGTGGGTGAAACATATTCAGTTTGAGGGGAAAATGAGAATAAATAGCAAATATAAAAGACGTTGTAAAATGATATCTTAACCACAGTTAGGTTAGTGCTTATAGACACTTTAAGGCTAGATCTTTAGTGTCTTTTTCTTTCTGTCAAATTCCACCACCCTTTTCATCTTTTAAGAGTGACCAGCATAGGTGAAATTCTATTTTCTTTCTGAAAAAAAAAATCACTCTGGAGAAATCAGATTACTCTCCAGTTATTTCTATCCATGAGTCCAGGGCCAGCCTGCAGCACAAACCCAACAATACACACTCTACTAAGTATGAACTTCAAAAGGTCTGGATAGAAGGAGGCAGAGGCCTTTCCAGACTAGCAACAAACAAAACCACATTGACATCTTGAAATGTTCTTCCGTAGGCCACCGCAGCATTACTATTTTTTTTTTTTGTAGTAATGTAAATAGTTGTAAAACAATAAAGGCGAAATAGTAAAGATGCCTGTTAGGCATGCTAAGAGATCAGCGATGTGCGTGGAGGCAGAGCTAAGAGTTTAAATGTATCAATCTACGGTGAATTTATTATTAGGAAGAACCACATTGGGAAGAAAGGAGATAGTTTAGCTTCTAGTCCATTATTAAAATGGTGTCTGAAAGCATGTGTGCGTTTGTGTGTGTGTGTGTGTGTGTGTGTGTGTGCGTGTGTGTGTATTCAAAGAACTAGACAGTGCGAAGAGAAAAGTAGACTCCAAGTTGAGAATCAGAATGGTTACAAGTGACTTAGCCTTCTGGTACAAACTGTCAGAAAGTAACCAAACTAGGAAAACAGGTGCACAGCCTTTTGTGGATCCTGAGTTCTTCAGCCAAATAGACCTCAGTTGTCCTAGCCCTGAACTCAGTCCTACCCATCCTGGGGCCTCCCCAGCCTCAGCACCACCCTTCTGAGCCCTGCATCGCCTCTCACCAAAGTCCAGCAGCTGCTTCATGGACAGCGGGGATGGGCTGTAGCGGGAGAACAGCTCGACCTCCCTGGGGACCAGGCCGGCGCTGCTCAGGGAGCTGGCGCGGCGCATAACGAAGCGGGCTGCCTTCATCCTGACGACCACCTAGGCTGGCGGTGGCTAGGATCCGTAGGGTTGGCGAGGGCTGCGGGTCAGGAGCGCGGTCGAGCCGGTGCAAGTGCGCTGTGGGTTCAGGGTCCCGGGTGCTCGGGTCCTGGGTGAAGGGTTGACACTCGTGTCTTCCCACCTCCCGCTGTCTTGCCTTTTATCTACCTCCCCGCCCTCTCCACAACTCCAGCCAGGAGGAGGCTCTGGGACTCTGAACTTGGGGCCACACCAATCAGCTCAGAGAAAGAACTTTAGGCTCCTCCCTTTGGCCGCGGCACTAGAAAGGCCTGACACAGTGATCCCAACACCGTTTCCAAGGCCTGCAAGGGGCAAAGGGTGAGAGGGAGGCGGGAGTGGGGTGGGGTAGGGAAGCAGCTACAGCGGGCATCCGGAACGACGTGGGCTCGAGATTGGCCCTCTTGGGATAGGTCCCAGGTCGCCAGGGCTCCAGACCCGCCCAGACTTGTCCTTGTTTACAACTCCGGAGCCATCTCAATGTCATGCATTCCTTGCCAGAAACTGTTTCCAAGAATCTCGCTGCTGAGAGTGCATTGGTGTTCGCTCAGAGCGGGACTTTTACAGTAGCCAATCATCTGCTTACGAAAGTATGGGCTTCCTTGCCATTGGACCTCGAAAGCAAGGACCATCCTACAGTTTTTCCCCCCACTTTCTTCTTAGCGAACAACCCACTAGTTTGAGTTTAGAAACTGCCTAAATAGGCTTATTATTACTGTGGTGGAAAAGCCCAGTTCACTTCTCTCCTGTAACACTTTCTACTTGTCAACTAAATGCAAACTAAAGAGCGATTTGCTCCAGGTTTGACTGGCCCTGTAGTCCTCCTGCCCTGTCGCCCCGTTTCTCTAAGGCCGTCTAGTTTAGTTTGCTCTTGAAAGACCCCCCAACCCCCAATCTGCTCCAAAAGTTCTTTCTTCATTGCAGCTGCCTTCCTTCCAAAAGCAGCCTTCGTTACTAGCAGGCACTGTAGCATAGTTTAGTTATTTGGGCTCTTATCGTTTCCCAGAGGGAAAGGCTCAGTGCATCCTGCCCTACTAAGTTACTGCCCAATATTGGCTTACCTAATGACTGCTGACATACTAATGACATACAAGCCGGTCATAAAACTCTCATGCTAACCTCTTTCGGCCTCCCGTTCACTCTAAATGGACTGTAGAATGAAGCCAGTGTTTAGGGACGCTGATAATGACTTGGTTGCAAATGTAGTGGAATGGGAACTAATAATAATAAAAAACTGCAAGAGCAGTTTGTTATCCAAGATGCCCTTAGCCTTCAACCATTGCATTTAAGGAGAATGGGGTGTTATGAAAGTCATGGATGACCCTAAGTGCACTCTTTGCCTATGAGAGCTCACCCAAGTCACAGGACTGATTACCAGTTTCTATCTCTAATACGAACTCTGCGCCTGTAGACAGACTCCAGTGTTGTGCTGTTTATCGGGCTTGTGCAGGCACATGTCTAGCATCAGTGTTCCTCCTCTCAAACCTCCCACCAGCACTGGGGGTCTGAGTTAGTCCTGTCTAATGCTGTGTCCACTTGTGTGACTTGCTTAGAAATAACACGTTGGCTTTCTATTCATCCCCCACCTATGTCTAGTCCTCATCTGTAAGTTGTAGCATTTATAACTACTATTGAACTGCTCAGACTTATGGGAAAAAATCTGGTGGAGACATTCAACAGTTGTGGTTTTCTGGTAGTGAGGATCTGGTTTAGGCACTCAAACACAATGAGGAATAATAACGCAGAGATGGGTGGAAAGACAACAGCAACCGACTCTTGTGAGAAAAGAGGAAGGAAAATGGCCAAAGTAAATACAACTCAGCACTGCGGCTCCAGCACTTAAGCTAAAGGAGCTTAGACAGCACTCATGCCTGCACACTGACACCACCAGAACCCACACGTCAGGCTTGGATTCATATATAATATAAAGCTCTGGGAAGCAGAGAAATATCCAGGAGATCAAAAAAGAAGCAAGGCACGCTCTCTCTCTGTCTCTGTCTCTCTCATTCTCTCTCTCTCTCTTTCTCTCTCTCTCTCTCTCTCTTTCTCTCTCTCTCTCTCTCTCTCTCTCTCACACACACACACTTTGTTTTCTGTGCACTTGTAGCACATTAAATGACTTGGACAATACATATCCATCCAGTACTGCGTTTTATGGACTGGGAACTTACACAACATGTATGTCGGAATCTCACAAGCATGTAGGAAATGGTCATGTTTCCTTAGGACTGTATTTTCTTTTTTTAATGCTAGCAATTTTACCCTTAAATTAATATATTTATGATTAATTAAATGTAAGTTTTGCTTGTAAGAAATTCAGTCACATTGATATGTTCCACATATCAATGCTTAAGTGTCAGATGCTCTTTGATGAAGCAAGTAGAAGGTAGATGTTCCCCTTTTACTCTGGACTACTACCCAAGAAATGAAAGAACACAATCCCATTTCCTTTCAGGCAACATTCCATGCTACAGAAAAAAAATGGTATTATTATTTAGAGAGGAAAGGAAAGAAACTGTAGGATATGATATGTAGGTTTCATTGAGAAAGTCCCATTTGCTCAAGCCTATTGTGTGCTCAGAATTACCTTAGGTGTTGTGGGGTGATTAAGGATCAGCTGGTGTCATATGATGCTCACAGAGACGACTAAAGGCTAAGTGTGAACTGAGGTCACGAAAATTTTGTCTCCACGTTATCCTATCCAATAATATTTACCACGTTGCTCTCCACACACGACATTCTTCTATGTCATTTCTGGGTGATGGTGGCTGTTGTTGTTATTGGCAGCACCGATGGTAGCTGAGCCGGAATGACCAGGTCAGGTTTTTTACCTAGTTGGCAAGTGTTCCACATGGCACCGTGACTAGAGAGTGGCCTGGGATCTCTATCCTCAGACGGGTCACAAATCCTGGAGGGGATTCAGTTGAGACAAAGGTGAAGCACGAGATTTATCTGGGAATCACCAGTGTGACCCAACCCATGACTTCATTTGAGTAAATACAAAGCATGAGAAATCTACCTGACTCAGTGCTGGGAAGGGTAATCCATACTTCCTCTTTGCAGAATCTGCTGGACACAGCATCTCACCTGGACGCATAGGGTTCTTTATATTTTCAGCTGTATTTCCACTTGCTTTAAAATGTTCTGCATCATTTGTCTGGTGAAAATGCCATAATATAATGCTGTTAGGGAAGCTTTGAGAATGTATGTCACATATTGGTCAGTATGTGTGTGTGTGTGTGTGTGTGTGTGTGTGTGTGTGTGTGTGTGTGTGTGTGTGTGTGTGTAGGGGTCAAATTGACAAAAGCCCAGAAAGAGAACTATTCATTTTTTCCACTCTAGGGGCATAGTTTATTAAAGGAAGCCATGGAAAAATGCACATAGCAAAAACTCCAAAGCCATGACGGAAAAGCTAGCAGATTTGACCATAGCATACTTATAGTTAAAGGAGGACCAGAAAATTTGGAGAAAATGCTTACAGAATGTGACACAGGTAAATGGTTATTTCAGAAATGGCTGTTCCAGTAGGATCAAAGCAGTCATGGTTTGTTCCTTCTTGGAGATTCTGGACTTGGGGAAGGAAATAGTCATTGCTAAAGCAGATGGACACTGAATCTATACATTAACTCAGGTAAAGAGCTACAAAGAACATGCTCATGAAGAACTGGAGTGAGCTTGGACATGTTGGTCAGAGATAGCCTCCTGGAGAGAATGACCATTAAATGTGATGGAACAGCTTTCTGTTGAGCTTGGCAGACAATGATAGTGGAAGTACATTGCTATAGATAATCAGGTAGATCCGCGCCTAATGTTTCTTCCAATTGCCAATCACTTAGAAGACCGTAGGTCCAGAGCTGAATTAGGTCTCTTACTAGATACAACACCACCTTCTCTGAATTACCACAGACTCACAGTGGATGACAGAGAACAATGGTCTTTTATATTTACATTCATGGGACTTTCATTTAATAGACAGCATAAAAGTTATAACTAAAGACATTAAGACAACAGTCCATAAGAAAGACTTAATAAGTGTCTCATAGGCTCTGGTGACAATGATAATGCCAGACAGCAGCAATGCTATGGAGGCAAAGGGGCACTTGGATGGAGAGATAGGTTGGTGATCAGGGACTTCCGCCTCTGAGAACTGCTATTTAGGATAATCTTGGGAAGAATGAGTAAGATTAGCAAATGATTGGTAGGAAGGATGCTTATGTCTTGGTCAGCTGCAGATATTCTGAGCTGCAGACATACAAGAGAATTAATGGCTAGTTTAATCCACCTATTGCCTACAGCATCCTTAGAGAAGAGGGAATTGGAGGCTGTCCTGATTGCTCAAATTTATTAGCAGCAATTGAATTCTACTAAACTTTAATGAGGACTTATTGTATAACAGGCACCATGACAGATGCTAGGGCCATAAAGATAAAAATGGGACAGTTACTGTCTAAAGGGTGGTAAAAAGGCTTTGAGTCATCCTGACAAAAAAAGTTGTATGTGTTGTCTGTTAGGGGTGAGTGTGGAGCAAGCAGTTAGGGAACCTCATGTGTTTTGATGGTGGAAGAGACCCTCATACGCAGGCAAGAGAAGGGCACTGAAATAGAGAGGGGGTGAGCTAGGAGGAAGCCACTGTGTTTGTAGAATCTCTGGGTTTTGTCAAACACTAGGATGAAGTTTACTTATTTAGTTTTTCAAGTTCTCTTGGGTTCACAATCTGTGCTACTGGGAGTAGATGATTTCATCAGTGAAAGCAAGACTATTAGGAGAATCAGGCATATGGGCTGGGCTAGCTAGTGGACAGCTCATGTGATGAGCTTGTTTGGGAATGTGTTTGTTAACGAGGAACCATGGGAGGGAGAGTCTCAGCTACCAGTGAAGGGAAGATGAGAACCCAGAGGTCACCCAGTCATTGCTGAAAGGTGACTCGGATGTGGGTTCTGTTCCCAGAATCTTCACTCAAAGGTCTCTTTGTCTAGCTTCCAGCTATGGCTCTCTTCCTCTAGATAGTAGTCCTTCTGGAACAGGCTTTGGTCCCAATCTCAGCTTTCTGACACACATCAGGGTCTCAGTGCTTCACAACACAGAAAGTCAACTCATTCTTCTTGTTGTCCTGGTGACTGCAGACCTACCAGAAAAGGAAGGAAGTGGGAGAGAAAGAGGAAGGGAGAAAGGAAAGAAGGAAAGATAGGAGGGAGTAGGAGGGAAGGAAGGAGGAAGGAAGAGAGGAAGGAAAGGAAGACTAATGAATCTGAAAGCTCTTAAAATTTTTGCAGGCAGACAAGAAGAATGTTTGTTTCATGATAACTTATAATTTATCTTTCTCCCAAGAATTTTTCCAATTACATTTGATGTTTGCTTTTAATGAAACAAGGAGGCAAGGTGAGCCCTGGAAATGAGAAATTAACCGAAGAGGAGAAATAGATGTGTAATAAGCAAACAGAAGCAGGCCCAAAGTAATGAGTACGAAGATAAAAGTAAGATAGTAAGGCATTATTATCTGCCATCAGATGGGAAAATTAAAAAAAGCCAATAGAATATACCGGAAAGCTTTAAGTCATGAGCAATGTTCAGTGTTCTTTGTGTTGGTGTAAAATGGCAGTGGGCTGATGTGATGGAAATTTTAGTAACAGTTGTCCCGAGTCCCAGTTCTTTTCATTCTAGCAGTCTACCCTCCAGCTTTAAAGATAGAGAACATGAAGATTTGTGTACAAGATAACCGATGGGAGCATTACCTGTAACAACAAAAAAATTGGAGATCCTGCCTATCTCAGAAATGCAATGCAGCCCATGGAATGTATAAGGTAAAGCTTCACAACATCCTTGGAGATCTGCCATTCAAACCTTGTTTGAAGCAAAGGTCGCTGTTAGTTTGGGGAATGGAATTAGCTGATAGTTCTGGGTTATAACACACTGAGGACCGTTACACAACTTAAACTGAACACCTTGATGGACAGCCCATAGGTTTACCCAGGTCATCAGAGGCCCCTCAGAGTCTATCCTACTCAGTTCAAGTATACATCACACTCAGAAACTTCCTTATTCTCCTCTGGTTCTGCCCTAAATGAGATCAGAATGGCTTTTACCCAGGTAGGAACTGGAGCAGACAGTTCCTTCAGGAGTCCCACACTGGGCAGGTAGAGGTTGTTTCCCAGGTCTGCAAATGTGTGTATTTAACATGGATTTGTCTACTTGACAGGCAGAGTTTGAAGTCATTCCATACTGGGACTTTGGTCTATGGAGCTAGAGCTGTTAAAACAGGAAAGATCAAGTTGAAACCCTCTGCTAAGAATACAATGTAGTAGAGCCTCTCAGGGGAGTTTGGAGTGTCATCCACACTCAGGAATGCTGGCATCACATTTCATGCATATGGCATTCATTTGTGGAACCCGGGTGGCCCTTTGTGGAAGAACTGTACATGACCACAAATCTTTGTAGTGACAGCCCTAACTACTCCTGTAGAGAATCAAAAGTTCCTATACTGGACATATTGTTCTAGTTAGAGCATGATAACTGGTAACTGCCATTATGGAAAACAGTATGCAGTTGTCTTAAAAATGTGAAAGAAAACCACCTATATGTTGAGATTGGTCTGACTGAAGTAGGTATGGCCTCAGGCAAGAAGTGCATGTTAGTATATGAGAGACAGCCTTACTTTTCATAAGTGGCAAGAAATGGAAACACTTGAGTGGCCAGTAAATGCAGTACATGGTGACTAAAAATACTATGTCACAAATGCACAATGGAATAGTGTTCAAACTTAAAAAATAAGGAATGCCTGTCATAACACTGAGGGACATTAGGAGTAGAACATAAACACTATGTGATCTTGCTTATGTGTGAAATCTGGAAAAGTTCACCCCATCAAAACTTACCACAAGCTCAGAGCTTGGTATCTGAGAAGATATTAGTCAAAAACCCATAAAAGTCCAGTATTACAAAATCAAATGAATTTCTTGTGCTGCATGGTGACTATTATAAATAATGAGGTATATGTATACCTGAAGATTGCTGAGTAGATTTTGTGTTCTTACCACAAAATAATTGTATGCAATGTTATATGTTAATTTGTTTCTGTTTCATCTAGCTGCTCCACAATATATATTATATATTATATATATACACACATATATATTTTATATATATATATGTATATATATATATGTATATATATATACATATATATATATAATTGTGTGTCCACCATAGGTTTATAAAATTCTTGGAAATTGGAGCATTTAGAAAGGAGTAGACTCGTTGTTAAATATGAGAAATTATGGCTCCATGTTCATATTATTAATGCACTAACTTTGGTGAGCTTAGGCCGTTCCTCCTATTCAGCTTCTTCCCATAAAATCTGACATATGCTTGGCTTTGCAAACCAAGAATGGATGTAGACTCATTCCATACACTTGTACCAGCTTAGGAAAAAAAACTCATTTCAATGTGACATATGTAAATAATATGTTCTAATTCTTTTTCAAAAGAGACATAGAGATAGATGATAGATAGATAGATAGATGGTAGATAGATAGATAGATTCATATATATATATGCATAGGAATTAATCTGAGGACAGTATCTCAGGAATCACAGCAAAGAAGCCAAGGACTACAGATGCATGGCAGCAGGAATTTTCACTCCTTAGTCTACAAGTCTTTCTTTTATTTTCCATGGTGCTTACCTCAGGGCATAATGTACTAAAACCAGTGACAGTCTTTACATGAACACTGTGTAAGGCAGATTGACCTAGGATTTTGTTTCCTCAGGATCTTACAGGATCTACCAACAGTGACTTGGGACAACTAGGCATGTGACATCTTCTATTGCTAGTGGCCTCTGCTTGTTCTGTTGTCCTTCTGTGACTGTATTACCATTGTACAAAAGGCTGGGTAAGTAAGGAGAATATCATTTCTAGAGATCAATTGCAGACTGTTGGGTGATGATGGTCTAGACATATGGCATGCTGACTCAATGCCAGTGTGCTTAAAGACAGAACTGGGGTTCTAGAAAGAAATATGAACCTAGAAGATGTCAATGTCGAATATCCAACCCCATAGTCATAGTTTTTATAACAATTTAACCCCAGTAACTTGGACCCATTCTGCATTTCTGTCATCCATTTCCATGGTGCATCACACATGCCATGCCAGCTGTTATGGTGTGAATGTACTCCTTCAAAATATCATGGTGAAAACCTCAAAAGTGATGTTAAGAGAAGGAGTCTTTGGGAAGCTATTACATCACCACAACTCTGCTCCCTTATATCTGCTCATATAAAAGCTGTGGGGATTAACTTAAGCTCTTGCTGTTCTTCAGCTCTTAGACTATGTGAGGTTTGGACTCCTATCCAAGGGGTAAGGTAGCAAGGCACCCTCTAGAGAGCGATGAGCAGCTGTTAACAGAGAACAACGTTGCTGGCAACCTAGGCCTGCACTTTCTAGCTCCCAGACTGTAGGAGGTGAAATTACATTCTTCATAAATTGTCCAGTTGCACCTGTTTTGTTATGGGAGCATAAGGGGGCTGTGATATGTGGTTTGCAGGTAGAATTACTTCATATCTAAAAACGGGGGGTGGGGGTGTTGGCAATTCAGTGTGTCTTGGGTCCCCACCACCTCTTCTTCCATTTTCTTTATTTGTTCACTCTCTAATTTTGCTCAGGCATCCTTCTATTAAAATCTTTTCATCCTAACCCATCCCTTTTATTCAGAGTGCCCTTCATCTTGTTTTGCATTCCCTGCCCCAACTTCTAGACTATAAAACACTTCTTTCAGTCACAACCTTATTTCCTTTGTGTTCTTCGGGCTTTCTGGCTAATAGCCATTATCTTTCCAGTGATGTTTTCCACCCCATCACCAGTCTACCAAGGTAGAGCATGACAGTAAAAGAATGGCTAGGCTTTTGCTAAACCCCCTTGTAGTATATATAGACTTGGGAGGATGACATTGGCCTTTGGTTCCAGTGATACAGCCGATGACTATATTTGTATTGCACTCACTGGTCATCAGAGTTTGCCTGGATTTGCCTACATTATGCCTAAAGACCTGATTTAACTGAAGATCCTATGGGCCCCCCTCTCTCTAATTTCACCCATATTTGACTTGTCACTCCTCTCAGTTTTTCTGAGGATATTCTACTTTGACATAGTTCTCAGTCCCCCCAACTTTTCTTCCAAACACTCCTGCTCCAAGCTCAGAGTCTGTTTTCAATCTCCCGCACCCTCGGTTTCTTCTCTGAATCTTTTCTTTGTTTTCTTACTGTAATCTGAGCACATCACACTTCACAGAGTCTCCAGTATAGATAACTTTTCTCAGCATAGGGCATTTGGTGTGTAGGTAAAGCCATTGCCCCCCTCCTCCATGTCAGCTGGTACTGCTCCTGCCTCCATACACTTCACATCACTTCTTGAGCACCACAGAGTTTTTAAAGATCAAGATATCAGGCAATAGTGCCCACGACCTTTTGTTGCTGGCATTTAAAATACCTCTGCCTTCTGTCTTCTTTGCCAATATGCTTCCTGTCATCATTGTGGTTGAGAGCAACACTCTCTGAACAATCCAGGTACATTGGTTTCCTAGTTAACCAGTCTCTTCACCTTACCCCATCCTCAGAACCCAGCTCAATTCTCCATTTCCATGATTCTGCTCTTACTGTCTTCACAGCAGACACCACCATGTCCAAATAATCCACTGGCTGTACCTCATTCCCTGAAATCTGCTTTCTATCCTCTAAACATTTATGTCAATCCTTCTCTCAAGTACAGTACCTCAGGAATATGGAGACTCCCTTTTCACTTTCCTTTATCATTTGTAAGTCTCTACCTCACCCTTACACAACCATACCTCTGGGGTCCAACACTATACTTTTACCCTTGAGAAAACATTTAATTGCTTCTTTATGTTTCACTGTTTGACAAACTAAGCCTTGTTAAACCACCCTAAATGCAGAGGGTGGGTACAAATTTCAGTCCATAAACATTAAGTGTGCAAAGGCTGATTTTTTCTTTCTTCTGATTTCTGTTGTAAGTCCTTTTTTATTTCCTCAGTAAAGTTGATCTCAAATTTCTACTAAGTATTTTTGGCTTCTTCTGAGTGCTACCTTGTCTTCCCAAATGGAATAGTGTCATGGGAACATAAGAAATATTTCCAAAAACGCAGGTGATAAATATTTTGAAAATTTAAGCACAGGTGCATACACTATGACTACTGTAAGAGTTTTCATAGTGCTTATATGTTGGTGATATTTATATTTGTTCCTTAAATGCTTCTCTGAGTGTTAAACAATGAAATGATAGTTTTTAACTGTGAGCAAGTAAATATTTCAAAAGTTGAAATGGTGATATATGCAGTAAGAGAACTAAAGAATTTGGCAAATACATTCTCTTAAGTGGTTTTTAAAAAATTAATCAGAATTAATTAATTAATTAATTAATAAGGTGATAGGTATTGGCCAGAAGCTCTCTTGTTTTTTTTTTCCCCCTTGCCATGAAGTAAGAGTTAGGTCCTAAGGAGCTCGTACCCAGCTCTACTCTCTATTATCACTTGGGCCCAGTGTCTTTGGGGAACTTGCTGGGCTTCAGCAAGCTGAAATTCTGCAACCTTCCAAGGCCTCTTCCTTTCCTCTGCTTGTTGACCATTGCCTATATTTCCTGAGATCATCACCAGACAAGGTATTCTTCTGTGTGGTCCTGGCACTCACGGAATTCATGTAGAAGTCTCTTACTTAGAAAACTCCAGTGCTTGTCTTAGTCTGTCCTTGGTTCATGTGCTGTAACAGCCTTGGGTAACCTTACTGACTTTTTACACAGTCAAGCACTCACAGCCAAGCTCCGGTTCATCTGGAAGACACACATATTCTCTAGAGGAAATCATGTGTGTGTGTGTGTGTGTGTTTATTTTCCTTAACTCAGAGCAGTGTTAACACAGAAATTATATCAACATTGCCCCGAGTAAGTCACTTCTTGCTGGTCAGAAGACAGAGGTTCGGATGTTACTCCAAAACTTCACTTTTCTGAAAATACTAGTTAAATCAAAAGCATGTTTTACAAGTGGCAGTTATTCCTTCTCCACCCAGCTGAGTCTGCTTCACAAAAGGTAGATTGTTACCTCCTTCCTGTTTGGTCTAACTGAGCCTTGGTGCTCAGCACTCCAGATGTAGGGGAGTTAGTTACCAGTTTGGAGAGATCTCATGCTTCTCTCTCCTGATCCAGGGGTCCAACCTGGCTGTGAGCAGCACCTTCTGGCCTGACCTACACTCCTTTAATGATACAGAAAGACAACCCTTAGCATGACTATAGGAGGTAAAAATTAGAATCCATGTATCATCTTACCCTCGTCACTTGCAAAAGAGAACAGAGAGAGTTAGCAGGAAGCATGAGTGTGCCAAACCCCAGTTTAAATGTAAAATTCTGCCTTACTTGTCTGGGGTTCATACATTTTACTTTAAAAAAAAACAGTAAATGTTAAAAGAAACTTTTACATTTGTCTTTTTGATATCTCATGATTAAGAACATCTGTTTACTTGACAAAGAAAACAGGCAACAGTGATAACTGAGTTGGAAATACACCAGTTACTGTGTACTTCGTATTTTTGTTTCTTGAATAGTACTGATGTTTTATGATGCTTTTTTACATGTAAAGATTGGGTCAGACCTTTCTGAGAGAAACTAGACTATCTTTGTAACCATCCTGGCAAGACTGAAAATATTCTAGAGACACTTGACCCCTCCTTTTGGCTATCAGACTATTGAAACAATGGTCCCCATGGAATTGGGATTTCTCCTGGAATGTGTTGGGACAAAAACGAAACTGAATTCTGGTGCCAGCCATAGAGATGTATCTCCCAGAAAGCAATTTCACACAGTTTGACAACTTTTTGGACCACCTGGCAGGCAAGTCAAGGGCTGGCTCCAAGATGGGGACCCACCCACATTCGATTATGCTCTTAACGTTCTATTTATACCCAGGGATAGTCTTGGGAGGGAGGACTAGATTTCTTGACAAGGTGGGCAAATGGGATACATTTTCCTCTGTTTTATTTCTTGTCTCTGTAATTACCCTGTTGAGGATTGTGGCGGAGCCTGGTTTGGTAGGGCTGCCAGGATGCAGACTCTGACACTAACAACTCCTCTAACATCTTCAATTTTAATATCACCACATAGACATACAGTTCTTTCCTCTGCTATAAAAATAAACTCAAGGATCCAAAGTGCTGAGTTCAGAAAACATGTTTATAATCTTGAATGACAAATAGGGTCTGGTTGGATTTCAACAGCCAGTGCTGGGGCTGAAGAGGACACAGGCAGAGTAGGAAAGGTCTGGGCTCTCCTGTTCCATCCTTTCTTCTGCCCTTTACACACTGGGCAAGCACCACCTCCACTTTCAATATCCAGGCTCCTGAAACCATGCCGTTTTGAGCACAGGGATTTTTTTTCACTCTGCCAGGGCAGTAACTTGTTTCTTGTTTGAAAATAAAGGGACTTTCTGTCCCCACACTTTTATCAGGATTGTTTGAGAAGGAAGAACAGCTGGTCTTTCAGAAGCTGAGCAGGTACCACCTTGCTTTCCCAAGCCAGATGGAGTAGGTGAAAGGTTAATCGCACACCCACGCCAACAGCCCAGCCCGGACTGCCTGGCAGCTCAGTCTACACGGGGAAGTTTAGTAGGTGAAAGGTCACTCTTGTGCAGTAATAACTTTCCATGCATCACCTCTCAGGCATCTAGTTTCTGTTTGTGGAAATAGAGCTCTCTGGGGGAAAGGTTACACCAACCCTAGAATAGCCCGTGCCTTATTCCAATAGCATCCAAGCCATGAGTCTAATGTGCCTTTCCTAAATTCTGCTGCCCAAGTGGAAAAACAGATTGTGATGTGCTGTAGGGGCCACCCAGTACCGACTGAGAGGAACTGAACATCCTTCAGGCTCATACATTTATACTAGGTAAATAGTATACATAACAGACAGGGGAGAGATTCTTTTTAGAAATCTTTTTCTATAAAAGAACCTGTGGGTTTTCTTATTACTAGTTCTAGACTAGAGCAGTAGCCCATCTTCAGGCCTAGCTAGTAAAGACACTTCAAAACATGTCATAAAGACCCAGCTTAATAAACACACTAGCTCATGTTCCACATTGTGAGCTGTATGGAGCAAGTGGGCCATGGCATCTGTTTTCTAGGTCATGGATGGTGGGACAATGAACAAGAACAAAGTGGGAAATCATGCTTGTGATGATGAATTTTAAAATTAACATTTCTCATATAGCACTATGTAGACTGGTATAAAATCTCTGTTCAACTAGAACAAAAGCTGTGGCCTTGAGCAGCCTCCTTGCTTCTTGCCCTAAGATTCTGGCTATTAGTTTTTTGTTTGTTTGTTTGTTGTTTGCTTTGTTGTCTTAATAGCCTCTGGATTCTATAGAGCAGGGAAAACTGTGTTTGGGAGGCTACCTGGCATAGTTTTGAGAGAGAGAGAGATCTTGCAAACAAGGTTCCATGGTTTCCATAGTTAGATAAATGTGAGCCTGCCATCCCTGAGAGATGTAGAATAGAAGGAATAAGCATGACCAACATCTCAAGATAAATACATTAAAAAACAAAGAGCTTGCTTACTCATAGCCCAGACAAAAAGTTGCCCAAAATCAACTCAATGGAAAGAGAATAGGATGAGCTTAGATAGGTTCATGTTTGCCTGTCTTATCTGAAATCATGGGGTGGTAGATGGAATGTTCTTGATGGTGTAGTTGAGCAGATAGCTGAACAGGCAGCTACTCTGAGAGGAAAGGGCATGAATGCTGAATGTTAAGGAGAAAACCTAGAAAAGGACAGAGAATTAATGGGGATCTGTGCTTTTTCCTCCATTGCTTTCTGCTCGCTCTTATTTTTCTTTTAAAAAGGTCTTCTTTTAAAGATTTTAAAGATTGCTTCTGAGTTATTCGCACACTTTTATGACTGCTAATGGATATTACATTCCTTGTCACATTCCAAGAACCTATACGCTACACCAATTTGATAGCTGATAGGAGGCTACTCTTACTAGACATATTTTTGAGATCTCTAGATGAATGGGGTCCCAAATTCCTGCATATTTTAATACAGCCTCTCATGAACTCTTAGTTTCTTCTGTCTGGGCACTGAAGAACTATTATGATATACTCTGTCCTTCAGAGAAATGTTTCTAAAAGCCTGATCTACCTATTTTAATATTTTGAATTATAGAATTTCTCCAAATCAGTGAATTGCCTCTTCATCGTTTGCCATTTCTCAAGAAGTGAAGATTTGTATGTTTTGGCAACCAAAGGAAAAAAAACTTAAGCTAATTTCTCTGTAGACCTGGAAAAAGTGGCAATAAATAATGGGTCTGTCCTTTGAGAAACATTTTAAGTGAACAGCACATTGGCTACAGAGCTATTTGATGTAGTTCCAGATCAGCCATCGGCAGTTTTTCTCATTTAGGCCACGTTTAAATTGTTGTATCAGAGTATCGTAGGAGACATATCAGATAAACAACACTGGCAAGAATTGGTGAAGTATTGATTTTTCTTCAGTCTAAAAGTTTGCTAAGTAGATGAAAAATAATTGGCCTTCACTGTAACATTTTCCTGAGGCCTCACTGAAAGCCAACACAGGCTTTTCCTTTAGCACCCAAAGTTTAATTACCAGAAAAGCCAAGGACATGTTGGTCAATTAGACCTCATATGCGAACATTAGATTCATTTAGGTGTGAATGCATTTTTCACCTTGTCTACCCCTTACATTTGATGTCTTTCTCCTGCTCCCTTTAGTTCACACACCTGTGTTCACACTAACTCTGGTAACACCAAAGGGTAGCTATGGAGTCTTCAGTAGACTTCGTATGTCTATCCTAAACTATACTCACTAGAAATAACAGATGCTGTGTTTTGCAACAGGGAAGGACGAGATGAGGATAACCAGGTCATGAGCTCTTCATTTCTTTCTCTTTTTTCCATTCAAATTTTTCTGAAATTAAAATTTAATCACAGAGCCCCCCCACCCTGCCCTTTCAATACCTACTCACTGAGAATCTGTGGGAAAGAAAAACATTCATTTATCTAGGACTCAGTTTCTACTGTAATAAAAGTCCAAGGTCACAAATGAGCTCTGAGGTGCATCTTGCCTTTACCATCATTTATTTCCCCTCAGGATGAGGCCGAATCTTTATCACAGTTCTTTTGATTCATGCCCCCAAGCATAAGCCACTTTTCCAAGAAGGAGCTTTGTATAGCATCTGTGGTTGTTTGAATAGGCTTGACCAAGGGAGTGGCACTATTAGGAGGTATGGCCTTGTTGGAGTAGGTGTGGCCTTGTTGGAGGAAGTGTGTCACTGTGAGCGTGGGCTTTAAGACCCCCGTCTTAGCTGCCTGGAAGCCAGTCTTCTCCAGCTGCCTTCAGATGAAGATATAGAACTGTCAGCTCCACCTGTACCATGAGTGCCTAAATGCTGCCATGTTCCCACCTTGATGTTAATGGACTGAACCCCGAGAACCTGTGAGCCAGCCCCAATTAAATGTTGTTCTTTTAAGAGTCTCCTTGGTCATGGTGTCTCTTCACAGCAGTAAAACTCTAAATAAGACAGCATTCCCAGTCAACAGTTGCCATATTGCTGTCAGGTTCCTGCAGGTGACAGTGTATCGCTAAGTAGTGAGTTGTTGCAGGAAATACTAAAAAAACAAAACAACAACAACAACAAAAAACCAAAACCAAAAACAAAACCAAAAACAAACCAACAAACCAAAAAATAACAAAAAACAAAACAAAACAAAACAAAGACCCTGGCATGTTCCAGTGTTTGTAGGTCGGCCCTGGAAGCCTGGCCAGCCATACACTGGCAGGCAATGGCCAACCTGTTTTTATCTGGTGGAAACTCTGACTCAGAACTCCACAATCTCTTCACCCAGCTCACTGGTGGGTCGTTACCATCCCAGCCCCATGCTTCAAATCCCACCACAGGCAAACCTACAATTTGCTGCCGTCCTTTTTCTCTTGAACCCAGATAAGGCATTGAGCGAAGGAAAACGCAACGCAAACTTATTTCAGAAATGACAGTAACTCAATCATTGGGCGCAGCAACTAAAATCCAAATCTTGTAAGCCTTATTATATCTAAATCCTCCAGTGGCGAATACTGAAGGATCTACCGTTAAAACTGGGACACACTCATAGCTACATCTTGCCCTCATGCTATCTCCGTCTAAAAAATCTCTCCTGTTTCCTCTATTCCCCTGTCCAACCTGGAAGCCCCACTTACTCACCCAGAGATTAGCTCCTTTATTTATTTGGGGATTGGTTCACAAGAAGTCACCTGAGTACATGACTCACTCCTTGTCTGCAGTCCCTTCCCAGAAAGTAGAGTTAGCATCAAATTACAAACGCACCAGGCCCATCCACAACAGTAAGTGATCTTCAAAGCTTTGCAGTGTAGCAAAAACTACCACTAATTTTCCCGACTTTTCAAGTACTTGTCACTGGAAAAAACAAAGTGTGACTAACACTCTTGTAGTGTCTTTGCCAAGCTTTTTTTTTTTTTTTTTTTTTTTTTTTTTTTTTTTTTTTTTTTTTTTTTTTTTTTTTTACTACTTCATTATTTCTCTGTTTAGTTTTTGTATGGATGATCTGTCAATTGGTGAAAGTGGGGTGTTGAAGTCTCCTACTATTAATGTATGGAGTTAGATGTGTGATTTAAGCTTCAGCAATATTTCTTTTACAAATGTGTATGCCTTTCTGTTTGGGGCACAAATGTTCAGAGATATCATCTTGTTAGATTTTTTTCCTCTGATGAGTATGAAGTATTCTTCCCTACCTCTTTTGATCAATTTTGGCTAAGAGTTTATTTTATTAGATATGCCAAGCTTTTAGTAAAAGATTGGCCGGAATTACAGCTGAATGTCAGGTAAAGCCCTGGGTTTTTCTTGGAGAATATTTCCATTTTGTTTTGTCCTGAAAGAACACTTGTTTGCTTCCCATGAAGGATGCTCGGATTTGAATCAGACTCTCTGATCATCCCCTAATGTGGCTGATAAAAACTTAATCATTTTCAGTGACATATATGGAAGGCTATGTGTGAGTAAATACGGGTGGATGAGTATCGATGGAGATGGAGCTGTGAGGACCAAATAGCTCTCAGGCCTGGAACCATTAGGCTTCAGAAATCCTTACTCCAGAACTCTCAGACATCTTTATTGAACCTGATCCTCTTACCACTTAGAGACTTTGTGAATAACTTTTCTTTTTGGTTCAGGTAGTACAAGTCAGGGGCAATTACAGATTTATAAATTAGACCTACAAGTTGAGAATGAGCACACCTATAGGAGATCCTATGAATTTTCTCATGCATATGTAGACCAATACATTCATACTTATACATTACTTTCCTAAGACTTGCCTATGACCATCCCCAGACCTTCTCCATCTCATAGACTTACTTAGCTTTACTGTCTCTCTTATTCTTTTACTCTTCTCTTGACAGTGTTGACAAAGATTGAACTGGGTTATGAGGCACCAGTATCATACTGTTTGTTGAGCTTATTGTTATTTGAAACCCCAATACCTGTTCTACACAAGCACAGACACTTAACTACTTGCTGCTTCAATCTCAGTAAAATTGGTTTTTTGTTTTTTTTTTTTTTGTTTTTATCTCGTTGGATTTTACCTCTCCAAAACTCAGTGAATTCAAATTCCTTATGTTGTCCATCTCTTAAAAACAAAAACAAGAATCACAATCCCAGACCTTAAGCTGTACTACAGAGCAATTGTGATAAAAACTGCATGGTATTGGCA
>NW_022196903.1:2082655-2084939 GCF_008632895.1 Mastomys coucha
TGGAGGGGAAACTGGGAATGGAGAAATTTGCATGTAAAAAAAGAAAATATCTAAAATAAAAAAAAAAACAAAAACAAAAACAAAACTTGTGTCATCTGAAATTTGACAACCCTAATCTTGCCATTTGACTAAAGCTGTTGATAAGGAGGGGTCAACGTCCAAACTCTTTATTTGATCTCTAGAAACTGTTTCTGAAAGAAAACAGAATAGAAAACCAGTTTTCCAAGACGCAATTGAGGGAAGATTATGTGGCTCAAATGTAGACAGGAAATCCTTTATTTATTAAATTGTCCTTTGGTGGATTTGAAATACATATATATGTATGATTGTGAATCTAGAAGAAATTCAGTTAACTTTCCATCTCTAGGCAGGTAGCCTGAGCTGTGTAAGAAATGCAGCTGGGCTCTCTGCTCCTCCCTGTTCCAGAGACAGCCGCATCTTTTTGTGCAGTGCCAGCTTCGTCTCGTAGACAAAATGGTGAAAGTCGGTGTGAACGGATTTGGCCGTATTGGGCGCCTAGTTACCAGAGCTGCCTTCTGCTCTGGCTCTGGCTAGGTGGAGATTGTCGCCATCAACGACCCCTTCATTGACCTCAACTACATGGTCTACATGTTCCAGTATGACTACACCCACGGCAAATTCAATGGCACAGTCAAGGCTGAGAATGGGAAGCTTGTCATCAACAGGAAACCCATCACCATCTTCCAGGAGCGAGATCCCGCTAACATCAAATGGGGGGATGCTGGTGCTGAGTATGTTGTGGAGTCTACTGGCGTCTTCACCACCATGGAGAAGGCTGGGGCCCACTTGAAGGGTGGGGCCAAAAGGGTCATCATCTCCGCCCCTTTTGCCGATGCCCCCATGTTTGTGATGGGTGTGAACCACGAGAAATATGACAACTCGCTCAAGATTGTCAGCAATGCATCCTGCACCACCAACTGCTTAGCGCCCCTGGCCAAAGTCATCCATGACAACTTTGGCATCGTGGAAGGGCTCATGACCACGGTCCATGCCATCACAGCCACTCAGAAGACTGTGGATGGCCCCTCTGGAAAGCTGTGGCGTGATGGCAGTGGGGCTGCCCAGAACATCATCCCTGCATCCACTGGAGCTGCCAAGGCTGTGGGCAAGGTCATCCCAGAGCTGAATGGGAAGCTCACTGGCATGGCCTTCAGTGTTCCTACCCCCAATGTATCAGTTGTGGGTCTGACATGCCGCTTGGAGAAACCTGCTAAGTATGATGACATCAAGAAGGTGGTGAAGCAGGCATCTGAGGGCCCACTGAAGGGCATGAAGGGCATCCTGGGCTACACCGAGGACAGGTTGTCTCCTGCGACTTCAACAGCAACTCCCACTCTTCTACCTTTGACACTGGGGCTGGCATTGCTCTCAATGACAACTTTGTAAAGCTCATTTCCTGGTATGACAATGAATACGGCTACAGCAATAGGGTGGTGGACCTCATGGCCTACATGGCCTCCAAGGAGTAAGAAGCCCTGGACACCCACCCCAGGAAGGATACTGAGAGCAAGAGAGAGGCCCTCAGTTGCTGAGGAGTCCCTACCCCAACACTGAGCATCTCCCTCACAATTTCCATCCCAGACCCCCATAATAACAGGAGGGGCCTAGGGAGCCCTCCCTACTCTCTTGAATACCATCAATAAAGCTCACTGGACCACCACTCCCCCCAAAAAAGAAAAGAAATGCAGCTGAGCACTACAGTGGAAGCAATTCAGTAAGCATCATTTCTCTCCCTCCTCCATGGCTTCTGCTTCAGTTTCTACCTCCATGTTCCTGCTTGAATGTTTCCTTAAGCATCATCCCCAATAGATAAGGGACTGTAACATGAAGGCCCCGAACCCCTTCCTCTCCAAGTGGCTTTTGGTCATGTTGTTTATCATAGCAAACTAGGACAATATCCTTTACCTAAATATGTTGAAACAGGCTGGCAAGAATAAGCTTTTACTTTATGATGACGCACAATGTATACAATGTGAAATATGTAGAAAAGCTATTTAGTCTCTATTCGATCTGCTGGGCCACAGAGACTTCCTTTATAAAGCATCTTTTGTTTGTGTGTGAACTCAGACTTCGAATTTTTTCACAAAGACTCTTTTAAGATCGATATGGTCAGTTTGGTAGAGCTATGCCAGGGAATATCTGGGGCTATGGCTGTTCTATCAGCTCCATATCTCCAAAGTGTTCTACCTCACTCAGTCTATGGACTTGGTTTTATTGATGACATACATCTATAATATATATATATATATATATACATATATAT
>NW_022196903.1:2084949-2124629 GCF_008632895.1 Mastomys coucha
TATATATGTATATATATATATGGCTACTACTTCTTGAAGAAACCAGAATTCAAAAATCAACTTTATTGGTTCAGTTCTACTTTATTTTTATTTATGCATTTTATTGAGTCTCATGTTTCCCAGGCTGATCTTGAATTCACCATGTAGCTAAGGGTGGCCTTGGACTCCTGATGGCTATGCCTCTACCTGGTACGTATTGGCATCACAGGCGAGCAGCTCTAACCAGAGTGATCATTAGTTGTCTGAAGAAGCCCCTAGACTTGGGAATCTACGTTGGCTATTATGGTAAGTCAATAGCTGCGCTCAGGTTTGAAAGACCAGAAAGAATTACAGCTCCTAAGCCTTTTAAACTAGAAAAATGCTTTGAGGGGCCTTCCTTAAACTCCACAGTCACATAAGGTAGATTAGTATAGTCTTTATCAGATCATGTTGGGGACTTTATTCAAAGCACAATCTTTTTTTTTTAACCATTACTTGTTTACCTGTTTTCCATCTGATGATTACATCTGCACTAGATTGTATATATTTTTTTATAAAGTTCATCAGTGATAACTGACTGACTGACCCACTGAATGAATGAGTGAATGAACGAAACAATCAATAGGGTCTATGTTACTGTGTGACTGGCTTTGATGACATCAGTTTGGGATTTGTGTTTCCTACTATTTCACACTGGAAGATTTCCCAGTAACTTTAGCCCACCACTGTACTGCATATCTATTAAGTTACTCTGTGCTGTAAGGAAGGACTTTGCATAGAGTTGCTCAGGCCTCCTTTAAAAGGAGGCCAACTCCCTCTTACTCCATTTGAATGAAAATTAGTATTCTCTGAAACTTCAGGTGTTCACCCTTTCTTGAGTAAGGGAGGATTCAGGATAGGGCTAATGGAGGAATTACTGTGAAGATTGCTTTTTTCTGTAATTTCCTCTCTAGCCTTTTAGATGGGTAATTAACGACAGAATATTGGTTTTCCTAGATTGTTGCCTAGTAGCATAAGCTTGGTTAAAGCAGACCTGCTGGCATTCTAGAAAAGGGCCTGGTTTACTGGTGTTTATCATTCAGATGCTGTAATTCACACTAGGGGAAAATTGGCTCGTGACAGCTCTCAGCTCAGTTACAACTTAGTGGAAAACAGAGTCTGCTTTGCTTAAATTGTTTTCGATTGACTGGGTAAGAATAAATTAAAGGTCCTAGTAGGTAATAGCTTCTGAATTCAATTAAAAATATCATCAGGCAGCTGCTTTCTTCTTTTCTCCTGAAAGTACAGAAATGATACTGAGCTACCTAATTGATTTTCTTATGAAGTTTTTTGACTGACAGATTGAACAAAATTCTCCCTCTGCATTTTACCCTCACACAAATATAGGAGCACATCATGGGAATCAGGAGAGAAGTGTAATTACCTCACTATGGGAAGAATCTGTTAAAATCTTAAAGGCCTCATTTAGTCCACCCATTTACATACTGATTTATTGAACAAGCATGCATCTTGCGATTTGGCAAAATTTCACTGAACAAGAATTTAATGCCTCCTCATCTGAGATTTCCTATTTACAAATCTCTCCAGTTTGCTAGTCTCTAATATTAAAGCAATCAGTCCCATTGCTGGCAGATAGGTAAGTTCTTAGAACGACTGACAATGTATATAGTACTTTAGATGAGACCTAAATGGAAGGAAGGAAGAGGTGGAGGGAGGGAAAGAGGGAACAGGAAAATAGCAAAGCCAGGGGATAAAAGACACCATGATGTTATCTTCATTTTGAAAAATCATGGGAGTTGAGCAGGAGGCTGGAAATATGCATATCCATCAGTTATACCTTTCCTTTCCTCTTTTCAGGACAGGTTAAAGGGAGTGTCTTTCTAAGGGTGTTTTTTTTATCACTATTGCTATGATGAAGCACCATAATCAAAACCATGTTAGGGTGGTGAGGGCTTAGTTCACTCACAGTTCCATATAACAGTTCATTATCAAAAGCAGTAAGGGCAGGAACTCAATCTAGATAGGACCCTAGAAGCAGGAGCTGATGCAGAGTCTGTGGAGGAGTGAGGCTTTTGGGTTTGCTTCGTATCACTTGCTTAGCCTGCTTTCTCATAGAACCCATTACATCTACTCCAGGCATGGCTATGCTCACAATGGGCTGGGCCCTCCTATGCAGATCACCAATTAAGAAAATACCCTACAGAATTCCCTACAGCCTGATCTTATGGAGACAATTTTTCAACTGAGGCTCCTTCCTCTCTAATGACTCTAGTTTTTGTCAAGTTGACATAAAACTTGCCAACACAGGGAGACACCATCAGAGGTTTTCCACCTCAAATCTTCTCTTAGTTACATTTCAATTGTTGTGTTAAAATACCATTACTAAGGAAACTTATAAGAGAAACATTTTATAAGTTTTGAGGCTTATGGTTTCAGAGAACTAGAATCCATGATGGTCAGGCATGGCAGAAGTAACAGCTGAGAGTTCACATCTTGATACCAAAGTAGGAGGCAAAAATAGACATTCAACGCCTATCCCCTCTGCAAACCACCACCATGGACATACCTTCCTATCCTTTGCCAAAAGTTCTACTAACTGGAGACCAAAGATTCAAACTTGAGAGCTTATGGGAAGTAGTCTCATTCAAACCACCACATTCTACTTCCTGGTTGCCACAGGTTTATAGCCATATCCAATGCAAAGTGCATTTAATCCAACCTCAGTTACATAGTCTTTCACGTTCTCAGCACAGTATAAAAAACCCAAATTCCAAAATCTCTTCTGAGACTCAAGGCAGTCTTTTAATTGTAATCTATTGCAAAAGCAAAAGCAGAAAGCAAATTTCCTACCTTCAACATACAATAAAACAATATACATTACAATTTCAAAATGGAATAATTGGCACATAATGAGGGCATACTGGATCAAAGGAAAACCTAAACCTAGAAGGGCAAACTCCAAATTGTAGCTCATTGTTTGACACCAAAAGACTTAGCTGGCTTCACCTTTCTAGCATTGTTGCCTGTAACGCAATTTTCTCCTTTGGGCTAGTTCCAGTCCCTGTGTGTAGCTCTCCTTGACAAATGTTTCATGGATTAGATACCTCCCACATATTGGGGTTTCCAATTTAATCCAGGCTTCATTTTCACAGCATCTTTGTCATGTGCATGGCCTCAGAAGCTCTTCATAACTGTAGAGGAAGATTATATAACCCTCTACTCATATGTCCTTCATGACCCTACATCCAGAAGCACATAGACAGCATGACTGCTGCTTGAGAAGGAGTCTGACTCCCCTTAAGTTCCATCTACATTAGCTTTCCCTTGCTATTGCTTTTCAGGAGCAGAAATGCCTCAAGCCTTCCTGTTTTACAAGTTAGAAACTTATCTGGATGGAGTTCTTCACTGAAGGCACCCCTTCCTTCATAGGGCCTCTCCTTATTTTTTTCAGCACAAGCCTTGGCTCCAACATTAAATGTACTCCTACCTGTTTCACTTCAAATTACATATTTTATATTTCTTTTTACTCTGGTTGCCCCTTTTCATTATGAACCTGAATAAGAGTGATTACTAATAAACACATTACAGAATTAATATTAGACTGTCTTGAAATCTCTTCTACCAAAGAAATCAATTCAATCCCTTTCAGTTTAGCCTCAGGAAGATTCATAGGACTCAGGCAGAAAGCAGGCACATTCTTTGCCAAAACATAATAAAGCCATCTCTATCTCAGTTTCTCATTTTGTTCCCCCCTGAAAGCTCCTTGGGCTGGACCTCTGTCATTCACATTGTTCTCTGCACTGTTGCCTTCTAAGGTCCTGCTTGGATCATGCATAAAGCATCAAGTTCAATTGCTTTCTCAATCCAGAGAAATAATTTCTTTCATATCCCTCTAAAAAGCAGTACAATCAGGTTTATCCCAGCAGACTCCCAAGTCCTGGTTATGTTCCTATTTCTGTGATAAAATACCATGACCATGTAAAGTTATAAAAGAGGTTTTTACTTTGGGGTTTATTGTTTCAGAGGGTTAGAATTCATGATGGTGGAAGAAACACATGGTGGCGGTAAAAAACTGAGAGCTCACATCATGATACCCAAGTAGGAGGTGCAAAGAGAGAGAGAGATTGGGAATAGTCTGGGTCTCTTGAACCATTAAAACCTGCCCCCAGTGGCATACCCCCATCAACAAGGCCACACTTCTTAATCCTTCCCAAAGAGTTCCAACTAGGGACTGAGTAGTCCAACAGATGAGACTATGGGAAACATTCTGATTCAAACCACCGTAGCTGTGTATGCAAATTGTTTTGTTTTTGTTTTTTGTTTTTGTTTTATTTTGTTTTGTTTTCTGAGCCAAAAGTAGACATTACTGGGTTTAATTAAATGCTATAATTCTATATTCTATAATTATATACTATAATTCAGGCTATTTTCCCCATATTAAAAAGACAGTACTTATCATGTTTTCCTGTAACACAGGTAAGGAAATCTAGATTCAGAGAAAGGAAAATTGGGTTTTAATCTATCTATATTCACTAATAGTTGTGAGATTATGGGCAGCTTGCCTTTCCTTTCTGTAATGTCAGGGATATTTACCTACTGAAGTCTGTAAAGCTAACATGTGTATCCATGTAAACACACTCCATGGAAAGAAGTGCTTGAAAGTAACTTTGCTGACACTATGAGGAAGAACTGGGATAATTCTGTGGTTTCAATCCAAATTTACTGCTTATCTAATTAGCAGAGACCTTGTGAACAAAGACAACTCCAAGCTGCACACTGTTTTGTGATTCCATTTTTTCTCATTATTACTTGTTGTAGTAAGTGTATGACAGGATATGTAGAGGAATTTTGGAGTGCTGTTTAGTTCTCTCTCTTTTATAATAACCTCATGAGGTTTTACACGGGTAGTCATAGGTGATAATGTATCTGTATATACTTATACTTTGCTCTCTTTGTGGCTGTTAAGCTTTAATAAAGTAAAATCATAAAATAATGCAGAAATGATGAGGGCAAAAAGCATCCAACATTTAATCCTCAAGTTACAATGATTAACTTTGTACTCTACTTTTTTAATCTTTTCTCCATTCTGCACACCTACTTATACATAGACACAGACGATAAAAGTTGATGAAATTCATGCCTTATAGTTTTATAAGAACATACATAAATGTACATGAGCAAATGCAGTTTTGTTTTCTAAACCATTCTTTAAAGGTGGAATGAAAATACTTTGACATTTTCTTTATTACTAAAAATTGATCCAATAAGAATATAAATATATAGGATATGCCAGGAAAAAGCACAACTCACCTTTGACCTCACCACCTTGTTTCAGAGAACACAAGTGTCATAAGAATTTTGTTACAGGTGACACTCAATCCTTTCCAAGAGTAATTAACAAAACAGAACTAGTTTTGCTCTTCCGTTCTGACTCTGCAGTCTGCTGCTGTAAGAACCTTGTTTACCAAACAGAAAGTTCTTCTATCTTAGTTTGAGTCTGCATCTCTGGTATGTTGGTAAGTTGTATCCCAACTGGTCTCAGGCTTTGTGGGTCCATACAGTTAGGGTTGTTAAGCAGTCAAGAATAGAAGTCAACTTAGAGTCTATCTCACCCGCAAGATCCAAGGTAGGGATGTGGTAAAGAAGGCATCTAGGGAAGATGTGTTCAAGAATAGGCAGAACTGCATACTGTGGCAGACAGCGACAACAAAACACTGAACAGCATCACAAACTTCATTCTATTGATGAGACTTTAGAAAAATCTTTTCACACCAAGTACTAGCTTGACACTCACAAAGCCAAAAAGTTCATAAAGTTCATTTCTGTTAACCAGTAGGACTAATAAAATCAGATAATTTTCTTAAATAAAGCTGAAGGGGAAAATGAAAACAGATAATAGCAAGCTTCTCAGGTCAGAGTGAATCATGCTCATTAATAGTAATTTCCTTCATGGTATCCTGAATCCCAAGGAAACTTCTGACCATTCTATCATTATTTATTTCTAAGCAATAAAATATAACAATTCATGTGATAATGGAAATATTGATGCCATGGTTTTCTAGAGAAAAACAAACAAATAAAACTAGAGTGTCTTGCAATGGGGTTGTGGTTTTCTGGGGTACCTTAGTGCACAGTTTTTGGACCATGGAGGCTGCCAGATACTCTCAACAGTATTTGAGACATGTTTCCTATCATTCCAGTTTCATTCAGTTGAGGAATGTAATATAAATTCTTAGGACAACATGACTAGCCATGTTTAACTCCGGGGTCCCAAGTTAGGTTATATTATTTGACTATAACATATGATATCCTGACACCAGATTCAAATATTGCTAAAAGCATTTATTGATGTTGTTTGTCAAATAAGCATGAATTTGTTTGCCCTGAGTGTTGAGGTTTGGTTTGTTTCTATGTATTGCAATTTTAATTGTGGGACCTTAAGACCTGGTTACCCGAGAGATGAGAGAGTCCACACTTATACCCAAGTGACACTGTGTGACCTTGCCCCCCAAATTATTTTTGATTTATTTTTGACAAATAAAGATGTCTACAACCGACAGCTGGGCAGAATTGAGATAGGTGGTGCTTGGTATTCCCTGTCTGGGTGTCAAGGGAGACTATGAGGAGAGAGAGAAAAGGGTGAAGAAAGGATAAAGATAACATGGGTTAGGAGTCAAGAAAATGTGGCCCTTAGGGTTGGCCAATAGGAGTTAAGAGCAGCCAAGATGAAACATAGTAAGTAATAACTCAGGATTATTGATAGGAAAGTAGATAATACCATAGAGGGTAGATATCTGCCCAGCTCTTGTGATGGTTAAGGCTTATAGTAAATAATAAAAGTTGTATGTCTTTTATCCAGGAACTGAATGATCAAAGGTGGGATAGAAACCCAGGATTGGAATTAAAAAATTCTACAACACCTAACAGACTATGTTTTCACTCTTTTCTTTATTAGTAGTATTACTATGCTGATATATACTGATATGAATTCATTCTATCACAAACTTTTATGCTAATAAGCAATTTACACTCTGAATAAACAAAGATCAGAAATATAGTGATATAGGTAGAACACATTTGTTACTTAATTATGCACAGGGATTTCTTTTTTGTAGACAAAGTCTTTTAAATATTCCTCTAATACGGAGCACAGATGAAGTTACTATTTAACAGTAATGCGAGAATAATTCTCTTAGTTCCCTATTTAAATGTGACTGGATGTTGGTCTGACCAATGAAATGTCACAGGCTTACTTTATGAAGAAAGGGGCAGATTAACCTGTAATTTTAATGATTCTTTAGTAGCCATGTTTTGATGAGGAACACTATCATCATGGTGACATTTCTTTCTCTCCCTTTAAGTCTTTGGATTCTAGATTTTTAGTCACAAAAACCACTTAGCTGAATTGTCTTGGATGGTTTAAAGAAATAATTAGATTTCCTGAAACATAACTTTGGGGATTTTCTTATTTTTACCTTTCAGACTCAATTATATTTAAAGAAAGAAAGTTTGCTTTCTTTTCATTTTAATAGGGACAGAATCCTGTTTGGGGGAATTAGTAATCTTAGAGAAAGATTAGGACATGAAATATATATGAAAATCATGATTTAGCACTCTAGGCAGAAGATCCACAAGGCACTAAAAGATTTGAACACAATAAACCACCTAGACATAATATTCGCCTACAGAGTGAGTACTCCATGTAACAATGGCAGAATATACCCCTTTCTCGATTCCACACAAAAAAATTTCAAAGAATAGAGCATATGCTGAGCCATAAAATAAGTCTCATTAAATTGAAAGAATTGTGATCATACAAATTATATGCTCTAACCACGACAGAATTAGAAACGCTTATCAGACAGCAATTTGTAAAATTCATAAGCATGTGGATGGAAGTTAAAGATCCCATTTAAAGACATTCAAGAAAATTAGAAAATTCACTACACAGACAAAAATGAGATGAAGTAAGCCTGTATTAACAAAAAACTCCCTCACAAAGCCACAACCCCACTTTCTACTTTAGAACAAGAAAAAGAAGAAAAAAGAACTCTAATCATTAAACGAGACTAATAAGAGAAGTAACAATGATAAAAAGAAATGGAGGATGCAGAGAATGAAAAACCAAGTAAGTCTATAAAACCATGAACAAAATTGACTAACGTTATTCAGAAATCTATACAACACTTGAAAGCAGTGCAGGCTGGCACATAGAAGTCTTTATGTTGGTAAAATGGCAATACCACTGAGTTGTTCTTATTTGAAAGTACTGAGAAACTGGGCTTAAAATCTGCACAGAAGCTGAAGGAAACAATAATACTCAAAAGTTGAAAAAGCAAGTTCTCAACTTCAAGTTGTGAAGTAGAAAGCTACAAATCATAAAAGCAGTGGTTATACTGTTTTATGGATGGACATATGGATCAATGGACTAGAGTTACAAGATAATTAAGTGGATAACTAAGTGAAATATAACCATTTCAATAAACAACATTGGAATACCTGGCAGTTGACCTTCCAAAGAATGAAGCTGAACACATATTTCATACAAGATTTTGAAATTCAGTGTAAGTGGACAGAAACCTAAAAATAATGACAAAATATATAAGAAATATAGAAACATGGGCATAAATGCTTGTCATTATTGCTTTGGTAATGATCTCTTAAATTTGACAATGAAAGTACAAATAACCAAAAAACAATAATAGTTGGATTCATCTAAATTAAAATGATTAGAGCTACAAAGATGACCCAGCTCATTAAGTGCTAATCACTCCATCATGAAGCTCTGAGTTCAATACCAAGCATCCATGTTAAAAAACACAGAGCAGCCGCACATGCTTGTAATCTCAGTTATGGGAAACAAGAGACAGAAAGGTCCATGGGGCTTGGTAACAAGCTAGTCTAACTTAACTGATGAACTCTAGCTTTAGCGAAAGACCATTTCAAAACATAAGGTAGAGATTACTTGAGGAAGAAACCTGACATTTACTTCTGGCTTCCACAAGCATGCAAACACAGGTACCATGTATATTTCCACCCATATACACACAAAGAAAAATTCTAACTGAAAGTTTTATTTTATACAGGACACTATAAACAAAATGAAAAAACAATTTAGTGAATGGGAGAGTAAATTTACAGATTATATATCTTTAAAATGATATCTATCTAGAATAAATAAAAGACTCTTACAATTCAATAGTAAGTTGGCAAACCGTCCAATTAAAAATGGCAAGTATCCTGAATATTTATCCAAATATTATATATAAATGACAAATCAAAACCATAATGAGCATCAATTCACACTTAGTTACTGGGGGTAGCTACAATAATGAAAGTGATAATCAAATATTAGCAAGAGTATGGGGAGATCTGAGACAGACACACCCTTCTTTTGGGGATTTAAAATGATATACCTACTTTGGAAGACATCCAAGAAGTTCTTCAAAAGGTTAGTGAAGTGATGGTTTATGTTCTTCTTCAAGACCCTTTACTTCACTACTCCCAAGGAGATGGCTAGGTTTCCAGTACAGGCACAGTCTTTCTCTTGCTGGTTAGGCCTTAAGTCCACCACAGGGATGTTGATTACCACCAAGATATTCATGTCACTATTGCACTCTTAGGCACATTTTGCTATGCTTGTGGTTGTTTTAGTATAGGCATCATAGCTGGGTAAGACTATGGGTTGCTTCTCTCCCTTGGAAGCTTGTAAAGCACTTTGTTATACCACTGACAGCTGTTCCTCAAGAGAGAGGTTTTCCGGTTAGAACCAGCTTAAATCTGTTGGATCCTGTGTTTGAAGGACACAACATCTTCATCAATTGGGTCCTACCTTCACCCCAAGGAAGCAACCAAGAACAACAGCAAAAGCCAGTTTTAGAGAGTCTATTGGGGTTTATTGGAGAACACTGAACTCAGGAGGGGACTTCTCATACCGGTGTTGGTATTAGTCTATGGCTCTTGGGGGAAGCACTATCAGTCCAGATGAGAAATTTTCATTTAAATATATATGTGTGTATATACATATATACATGTATATACACATATATTTACATATATATACACATATGTTTACACACACATAATTACATATATTATATGCAATTCATGTTTTATGTAGGTCAACAGTAGGACTTTTTATGAATCTCTAGACTATCTTATAGTTATTTCATCTTTTTCTTCTTTCTGAATTGATTTCTGTCCCCTTTTTCTATTAAAGCCACTCTAATCTCATTCAAATCACTTGAACTCTGCCCTTCCCCTCTCTATTGCATTACTCCCTTCCCATTTTATTCTTCTTCATTCTGCAGTTACTCCAAGTTGTATGCTCACATCTGAAAGTTTGAGGAAATTCAGATTAGAGAGAACATATGACAGTTGTCTTTCTGGATCTGGGTTAGTTCAATCAATACTCTAGTTCTGTCCATTTACCTGCAGACTTCAGGATTGTACTTTTTCTTTACAGGTGAATAATGTTTCATAGTGTAGCAGTGCCACACTTTTCTTCTCCATTCCTTAGTTGAATGACATTTAAGTTGTTTCCATTCTTTAATATTGGGAACAGAGCTGCAATGAATGTAACTGAGTAACATCTGTGAAACAAGACACCTAGTACTGAGTCCTTTGGGTATATGTGGAGGAAGGTTATAATGGGATTATAAATTTATGTTAACCTTATTTTAGAAATGAGACTGATTTCTGGAGTGAATGGATCAGTTTTCAATGGCATCAACAGCAGATGGATCTAATTTAATGTCATTGAAAATATTAAGAACTTGGGCTTTTTTTCCCCCTTCAACATGGTATGTTGAATATGTGATGAAATGGCCACCTGTTGATTATACTTGAGAGAATCTAGCCTTCTGTAAGTTATATAATGCACCTAACTCATAACTTCAGAGGTTATGTATTTGTGGTAGTATGCTAAGTGCCTCTTCATACCATCTACTACCTTCTTGTGGTCCAGACAAAGTATCTTCTGGTGACTTTGCATGCTGAAGACTTGTTTTTCTGAGATGGCTGGATTCATCCCTTCAAACCGCATGCTGATTACACAGTGTACTTTCTCTTTATCTCGAGACAGGACAGCTTCGCTTAATGCTGACATCAGCGGTCTGCTGGCTTGTGTGCAGGTGATGAGATCAGCTCCAAGCTCTATCACAATTTACTTAAGCAGGCCAAACAGAAGGCCAACCAGACTCTTTTCCACTCCGTGTATTATTTGTCCTCAGCAATAAGCAGAGACTTGGCAACAGCCGGAGGAAGCAGGAGGTGATTTGTTTGGATTAGACTGATAGTCACCCTTGGAGATATTTAACTCTCATCCGTTGGGCAGCAGTGCTCTCCATTCCAATGTGTCATTGGGACCATAAGTGATTTGGGAAAACCTGTCTCATACTCATAAATAATGCAAGGAAAGATTGTTCTCCTTTCCTTTTCTGCTTCTTCTTCTTCTTCTTCTTCTTCTTCTTCTTCTTCTTCTTCTTCTTCTTCTTCTTCTTCTTCTTCTTCTTCTTCTTCTTCTTCTTCTTCTTCTTCTTCTTCTCCTTTTTCTTCTTTTTCTTCTTCTTGTTGTTCTTGTTGTTCTTGTTCTTGTTCTTGTTCTTTTTCTTGTTCTTGTTCTTGTTCTTGTTCTTGTTCTTCTTCTTGTTGTTGTTGTTGTTATTGTTGTTGTTGTTGTTGTTGTTGTTGTTGTTCTTCTTCTTCTTCTTCTTCTTCTTCTTCTTCTTCTTCTTCTTCTTCTTCTCCTTCTCCTTCTCCTTCTTCTTCTTCTCTTTCTCCTCCTCCTCCTCCTCTCCCTCCTCCTCCTCTTCCTCCTTCTCTTCCTCCTGGTTCTTTTGAAGTTCAGCTTTAAAGTAATCTTTATCAATACAGTGTTATTGGCAATCTGCCTACTCACAATGAGTTCCAATTTCTATAAGCTATCCAGAGACATAAAACTGCATAGCTGCTTGATAGAAGATTCTTATGCTTAATAATCTGAATATTTTTCTTCTCTTGATATTTCAAGTTTAGTAAATTAAAAAAATAATTAGAGATATAAAGAGTTCTCTTTGGAAGTTACTGTGTAAATTTTAAACTATATATCATTTTGATAGTAACTCTTCTTTGGAAAATATGTAGGCTGCCCATGTCAGATACTCCCATTCTTCCAGGAGTTCTTGTTCTTTTGAACACTCTTTAATCACTTACCACATCCTTTGTTTTACATGATTATAGAGAAGCTTTATGGTTTCTAACTTTGCTACTAACTTTGTTCTTTCCATCAATTTTAAGACATGAGTCAAATATTCTTTGATTTTTAATTTTGTTGACTACAAAATATCTTCCTTCCTAGAATTAGTGAAACTGTAACGAGGTGGCAATGTTCAGTGATATGTCTAGAAGAGTAGGAAGGTCCTGTGTAAATTATTTGTAACATGTGGCTTTAGAAGAAGAGTCATTGTGAGAGTATAGTGTAAGGAACTAAAAACTAACCTAAGGGAATAGAAAATGATATTTAGCAAATCCAGAGAAACCTGGCATTCATATTAAACAAAGCCATACTTGGGGTTGGGAGGCAGCTTGGTCAGTAAAATATTTGCCCAAAGACTGTAAAGTCCTGACTTCAAGCCCCAGAGCCCACATGAAGAATGTTGAGTGTGGTTGAATATGCTTGGGAGTTTAGCACTGGGGAGGAAGAGATGGCCCCTAGTTCACTGCCCAGAAGGTTAGCCTCCTGAGTGAATGGCAGGCAACAAGCAATCAGGCCTCAAGACATAAGGAGAATGGCATGTAAGGAATGACATCGGGTTGATTTCTGGCCTCTACATGTCCCTGAGCACACATGGACAAACATGCACATGAACATGCATACCCCCCACTACCACTATCAACCCTAACAACAACCACAAAAATCTATAAAGCAAAACAAGATGGCATATAGCTTCCTGGCCCCTTCTATGTATTTCATGCCTGCTCCTCAGGTTGGACACTGATATTTCATTGTGTTTCCTCTGCTTCCATTTTCTGTCTGCAAGAGTATTCTGTATTTTTATTGAAAACATTTACTTCTAGAGACACAATTAAGAATATGGGTCATGGAGGAACTTGAGGGCTCCATAAGTTCCATGAGTAATTGCTGTTTGTAGAGTCACAGTAGGAAAAAACTCATTTCCTTTGCAAGAGGAAGAATTCTTTCTTGTTCTTACCAGTCAAACCAGATCAGGTAATTTTTTTTCCATGAGCTTCTCCAACATCCAGGTTGTTTCTCTATCATAAGGGACAATCTAGAGTTCTCCTGCTCCCAGGAGAGGAAGGGGGTTGGAAGGGAAGAGAATGCATACTTAAAAAAATTACAGTTAAATTTCTACTGACTAGAACTTGATAACGAGGCTTGAACCCAATTGAAATTGTCAAAATGAGATGAACACAAATTAGAGAAAGATGCTTCATGAAACACCTAGTGGAGTATATTTGTTTCTTTCTACAGACCAGAGAAGAATCACTGAAGACATGGCCAAAGTGGCTTTTCAAAGGAGTGTCTTAATGAGGATCTGCTATGGTCATAACTCATGTGGTCAGCTCCTGTTTCGAGCCAGACACGTAAGTTTATCTCTTTAAGTCCTTAGCACTCACCCTGTGAGAGAAGAATGATTTTGTTTTCAAATTAAGGGGAAAAAAATGAACAGACTTCTAGTTAGGAGTCAAAGGGCAGAAAGGAAGGAAGCACAGGCCCTTTCTTCTGCCCACAGAAGGCAGGCAGCCTTTTTGTTCTAGTCTCTGGATTGTCATTATCATTTGTCTTAGTCAGGGTTTCTATTCCTGCACAAACATCATGGCTAAGAAGCAAGTTGGGGAAGAAAGGGTTTATTTGGCTTACTTCCACATTGCTGTTGATCACCAGACGAAGTCAGGACTGGAACTCAAGCAGGAGCTGATGCAGAGGCCATGGAGAGATGCTCCTTACTGGCTTGCTTCCCCTAGCTTGCTCAGCCTGCTCGCTTGTAGAATCCAAGACTTCCAGACCAGGGATGGCACCACCCACAAGGGGCCCTACCCCCTTGATCACTAATTGAGAAAATGTCCCACATCTGGGTCTCATGGAGGCACTTCCCCAACTGAAGCTCCCTTCTCTGTGATAACTTCAGCCTGTGTCAAGTTGGCACATAAAACCAGCCAGTACATCATTCTATCAGGCTACACAGCTTTGGCATAAAATGTCAGTCTTCCACCAAGTAATGGTGCTACAGGATCTCTAAGACACAAACAGCCCTATTATTCTTGTCTTGAAGACATGTTAAAGATGCATAAACATTATCAGGCTTCAGATCAGCACCAGAAGTTTACTGCTGGTTATAAACAGGTAAGACCCAGCAGGAAAAAAATACGGTAGCAGGTAACAGCATTTCAGAATAGCAGCAGAAGACTCACAAGTATGAATGGGAAAAAGTATGAGGGTGGGAAAAACAACTATTGTGACATGTTCAAGAAGCAAACAGTAAGTCAGACATCTGAGTCCTTTCTTGGTTTGCTCTTCTAGATGGCAGCAATAATAGGAGTTTCAATCATAACTGCTCACTTTGGATTATATAGTAAGCTTTACAGTGAACTGCTTGATTTTCAGGACAAACTTTCTCATTTATATAAAGAACTGAAAATTATTGTTATGAGATGAAATTATGTTTAGCCCCATGTCTGGCATCACAAAGCAAAAGCAACTCCTCCTCCTCTCCCCCTCTTCTTTTTCCTCCCCTCCCTCTACCCCTCTTTCTTTCTCTTCTTGCAAACATGGTTATCTTGTCTGTAGTTCAGGGTATTCTGGAACTCACTAAGTAATCCAAGGTTCCTCAAATTTGAAGTCATCCCCCTGTCTCAATAGGCAGATCCTGGGCCTGCCAGTGAGCCTACAACCCTGCTGTAGCTCTTCTTGTTCCTTGCTCCTTCCACAACTCAGCTGGCAAAGCTTTTTAGAATCAATTTTCTCCACTTTCAGACTTGATATTATTATTGAATTGTTTATCACAGTGGAAAATTAAAACCACTTTAGAGGAGAGATTAAATTGTTCTTTTTGTAATAATGGGTATTAAGTATGCTATTCAAGCATTCTACAAATGAGACAAATTTCCAGCCATTCTTAAACTTTTATTTTACTTGAGACAGAGTCTCACTGTTAGGCTTGCAGCAAACTCCTTTTCTCCTGCCTCAGCCTCTTTAGTAGTTAAGATTTTGGGCATGAACTATGACAACTAGTTCATTCTTTCTAAAATTTCCAAACTTCTAGATTATTTTGGCATGATATAGACTCATTTGTCAGAAATAGATGACAAATCCATGTGAACAGCCAGCATAGAGAATAGGCAACCTAGGGAAGGGGGAAAAGATGTAGTCAGAACAGTATTCGGGTTTTTTGGGTTCTTGGGTTTTTGGGGGGTATTTTGATACAAGAGAATTAGAAGCCAATTAACATCCAAGAAGGAGGCCTTTTGGGCTTGAAGATGGCTATCTACAAGTCAAGAGAGACAATACTAGTGATGTCCTCACTTTGGACTTCTAGGCTGAAGAATTGTGAGGCAATGAATTTCTGTTATTTAAAGCACCCAGTTAGGGGTATGCTAGTAGGCCTATTGAAAATACACTGAAAAGGAACAGAAATACCATACTAATCAGGTTTCACTCATCATATCTCTGTAAGTGGAAAATGTGTAGAGTTAATTATGGAGTTCATTCTAGAAAGCTGAAGTCTAATGTGTAAGGCTTATTTAGACTAGAAGAAAACAACTTACTCATCTTTTTAAAATTCTTCCTTTAGCTAAAATATTGCTTTTGTCTCTAACATAATGTAATTATGGTACTTTTACTTTATTTTTTTCACACTTCAAGAATTCATTTATTTATTTTTTATTAGATATTTTCTTTATTTACATTTCAAATGTTATCCCCTTTCCCAGTTTCCCCTCTGAAAACCCCAGATCCCCTGCCTCCACCATTCCCACCCCGACTCGTCAACCCACCCACTCCCACTTCCCTGCTCTGGAATTCCCCTATACTGAGGCCTTCACAGGACCTAGGGCCTCTCCTCCCATTGACATTCAATAAGGTTGTCCTCTGTACCATGTGCAGCTGGAGCCATGAGTCCCTCCATGTGTACTCTTTGGTTGGTGGTTTAGTCACTGGGAGCTCTGGAGGTACTGCTTAGTTTATATTGTTGTTCCTCCTATGGGGCTGAAAACCCCTTCAACTCCTTGAGACTTCTCTCTAGTTCCTCCATTGGGCACCCTGTGCTCAGTCCAATGGTTAACTGAGAGCATCCACCTCTGTACTTATTAGGCACTGGTAGAGCCTCTCAGGAGACAGCTATATCAGGCCCCTGTCATCAAGCACACTTCTTGGCATCCACAATAGTGTCTTGGTTTGGTTACTGTATATGGGATGGATCTCAGGTAGGACAGTCTCTGGATGGCCTTTCCTTAAGTCTTTGCTCCACACTTTGTCTCTGTATCTCCTCCCCTGGGTACTTTGTTCCTCCTTTTAAGAAGACTGAAATATACTTTAGATTCATTCTTCTTGAGCTTCATGTGGTCTGTGAATTGTATCTTGAGTATTCCAAGCTTCTGGGCTAATATCCACTTATCAGTAAGTGCATACCATGTGTGTTCTTTTGTGATTGGGTTACCTCTCTCAGGAAGATATTTTCTTGATTCATCCATTTGCCTAAGAATTTCGTGAATTCATTGTTTTTAATAGCTGTGTAGTATTCCAATGTGTAAATGTACCACATTTTCTGCATCCATTCCTTGGTTGAGGGACATCTGGGTTGTTTCCAGCTTCTGGCTATTATAAATAAGGCTGCTATGAACATAGTGGAGCATGTGTTCTTATTACATGTTGGAGCATCTTCTGGGTATATGCCCAGGAGTGGTATTGCTGGGTCCTCAGGTAGTACTATGTCCAATTTTCTGAGGAATCACAGAAATGATTTCCAGAGTGTTTGTATCAGCTTACAATCCCACCAATAATGGAGGAATGTTCCTCTTTCTCCACAACCTCACTGGCATCTGTTGTTACCTGAGTTTTTGATCTTAGCCATTCTGACAGGTGTAACGTGGAATCTCAGGGTTGTTTTGATTTTCATTTCCCTGATGACTAAGGATGTTGACCATTTCTTTAGGAAGGACAATCCAGAGACTGATCCACTTGGGAATCCTTCCCATATTCAATCATCAAACCCAGACACTATTATGGATGCTGGCAAGTGCTGGCTGACAGGAGCCTCATATAGCTGTCTCCTGAAAGGCTCTGACAGTGCCTGACAAATACAGAAGTAGAGACTCACAGCCATCCATTGGACTGAGCACAGAGTCCCCAATGTAGGAGCTAGAGAAAGGACCCAAAGAGCTGAAGGGTTTGCAGCCCCTTAGGATGAACAACAATATGAATGAACTAGCACCCTCAGAGCTCACCGGGACTAAACCCTGGGTTGGTGGGTTGGTGAGCAGGGGGAGGGGGGAGGGAACAGGGTTTTTCTTTTTCTTTCCTTCTTTCTCTCTTTCTTTTTTTGGACGGGAAACCTGGAGAGGAGATATCATTTGAAAGGTAAATAAAGAATTTATCTAATAAAAAAACCCATAAATGTTTATCTATGAAAGAATAAAAGAAGAAAAGAAATAAGATTGGACTTACAGAAACTCTTTCAGAAGAGGAGGACACATAAGTCACAATTAATTTTATGAACTCAACATAAAAAAAAAGAGTAAAATGTGTTATAGACTCTTCCTCTGTGGTTAAGAAAAGCCACCAAGACCAGACATGTTAAAGGAGTCCCTTCCTGGAGTCCTGGAGAGGCCATAACTTGAAGCTGTGATGGTAAAGCCTGGATTGCATTGGAGATCCTAAGATGTTGTAGGAACCAGAGCCATGTGATAACATTCCAAAGAGAGCTGCAGATAGGGTGTGAGTCCAAGAGACACAGAGTGTTGTAGTCAATAAAAACTGGAAAGACTGGGAGATAGAAAGAGCCATTGAATAAGACCTTTGGTATCAGGCATAGAAATAATAGAATTTGTAGTTTTCTCTGCTGCATTTAGGTGCCATGCCCACTCGTTTACTCCAGTAAAATCCGCAATATCAGGGATAAAAGCCGTATTAAGGATAAGAGGCATTATGACTTCAAAGGGGAGTTTGTGCTTCCCCGGTATTCAGTCACTGGCATCTCCTAACTCAAGACATGTTCCAGATTAGTCTTTCCAATCATCAACATGCCCTCTTATTTAGGCATAAAAGGTACCCCAAGATGATTCATTAATGGCTAAACTTAAGATTAGACACTGTTTCCTGGCCAGCATAATGTTCCAATATATCCTAATTTAATTCCAAGCTTTTCTTAGCTTGGAATTTCTCTCAAGGAATCTGCCTTATCAGATAGATGTCCTCAGAGTTAGCAACAGAGGTCAGGCACCATTGCTTACTATTAACATAGAATTCTCAGGGTAGTCCCACAGAAGAAAGAACTGTTTTACATACTAGAGAGTAATGCAGGGCTTCCCTCACTCACTTAAGGGCATTAGCAGGAACTGCTAGATTGGAACTTCCTGGTGCTTGCCTCCTGCTGACCCAGGGAATTAGCAAGGGAATACCAAAACAGCCCCAGCAGGGAGGGCACCCCTGCTCTTCCACCTGCTTCCTACCTGGATACCTGATCCTACTGACCTTGATGTGGTCACTTGCCTATGTGACTTCAGTCTTGCTCTCTGATCCTATTGCCCTTGTTGTAACCCTCACCCGCCTACTTGACTTTTGTCATTCGCCCTGTTTTTTGTATACCATATAAGCCTGGTTTTCACTTTGTGCAAGGGCACTGGCACTCTGACTAGAACTAGAACGTAAATGGACTAGGACTTAGATTCATGCAGTCTGCAGTCCCCCAGGCCCAGAGCGCTTGGGCCTAGGGGGTGCAGCACCAGTCCAGAGGAGAAGGCTGCTGCTTGAGACCCAGTGTGTTTCAGATGGCCTCAGATGTACCTCAACTGCTGAGTTGCCAGATTTATCATTTCTCTTTTGCAATGACTGTAAAAGTCTGAAGCCATTTTTAAGAAATACATTCAGATCCTGTACTTCATGTGTCGTCTCTGCCATGATTTCTTCACCTATGCTTCGTCGACCTGACTAGGACCCTGTTTTTCTTCCGTGGGTTGAGGGAGGCCCAGATCAGCTGGCCTGTGGCATTAGGCCTTGCTTTGTCCTAGTACTTCTTCACTATGCCCCATTTCTTTTCTTTGGGAATGGTGACATATATTCTGTAGCAGTGTGTGTTGGAAATATGTAATTTGTTTGCTTTTTCTTTTTTTTTTTTTTTTTTTTTTTTGCTTTTATATTGGGTTATAGTTAGTAGATTGCCTTGAGAGTTTGGACTTTTAGATAGTCAAGAGACAGTGAAAGCCTACTGGACTTTTGAAGTTGGGCTAAATGCATTTTGTATTATGAAATATCTGTAAATCTATGGGGGTCAGGGAGTTGATTGCAGTGGTCTGAATGAGAATGACCCAATAGGCTCATGTATTTGAATATTTGGTTTTCTTATTGGTGGCAGCTTAGGAGGATTAGGAATTTTGACCTTGTTGGAAGTGTGTCACTGGAGGTAGGAGACTGGGCCTGACGTGATAGAGAAAGAGGAACACTTTTTTTTTAATTAGATATTTCTTTATTTACATTTCAAATGATATTTTCTTTCCTGGTTTCCCCTCTGGAAAAAAAAAAACAAAAACAAAACCCTGTTCCCTCCATCCTCCCCCTGCTCACCAACCTGCCCTCTCCAGCTTCCTGGCCCTGGCATTCCCCTACACTGGGGCATAGAACCTTCACAGGACCAAGGGCCTCTCACATTTTACTCTTGTATCCTTCATGACAAAGCCAGAATCATGTGGTTAAAGTTGTCAAAGTTTTCTGTCTGCTGGAAACTGGTCCCCAAATTGAATTATATTTTGCGCAATTTTTCATTGTTATTGTTATTTAGGCCTAGAAATCTCTTTTTCCTTTCCCAGGTTCCAGGATTAGAAAGATGGTGTCTTCCATCACCCCCTTTACTGAGGATACCATTTCCATTCAACATTTGTTTAAATTACTCATCTCTTTGAACACAGGGCCTGCCACCGACATTCTATTTCCTAATTCTGACCAAGCCCACTCAGTCAGTCAACAGATTCTCCAGCGCAGGAGTGAGGAGTAAAAAGAAAAAAAGACAGTTAGACAACATTGTAGCATGATCTCAGTAAATTCTAAAACTGAAGGCAAATTTAATTTTTCTAATCTGCTTTTATACCACTTTAATTACATGCACGTATTAAGGGTAAGCAGTACAATAAGGAACTACTAGCAAGGCAATAAGCAAAGTCCCGCGATTACTCAGTTGTTTTGAAAGGGCTTGTCAGAATGACCAAAATACTTGAGCCTACTTCCTTGCCCAAGCCCAAAATCTTGCCTTACTAAAGCTTACTTCTTTTGTTCTACCCTAAAATCAGATTCTTACTTCCTTGTCCTTGACCAATGTCAGGTCCCTGCCTGAACTTACTTCTTTGTCATAGGCCAAAGTTAGATTCCTGTCTGAAGCCCACTTCCTGTCCTTGGCCAATGTCAGATTCCTGCCAAAAGGACTACACCCCAAAAGACTCTCCACATGATTTTTTTTTTAACCACAAACTGTGTGTGTGTGTATATATCTTTTTGCTCCTACCTTATTCACTGGTCTATTGCTATGAAGAGACATCAAGACCCATACAACTATTATAAGAGAAAGCATTGTAAAAAGGAACTTACTTACAGTTTAAGAAGTTTAGTTCATTATCATCATGGCAGGGAACATGGTGATATGCAGGCAGACTGGCATGCTGGAGCAATAGTTGAAAGTGATAGTGCAAAAGTGATAGGAGCAATAGTGACATTCTGATCAATAGGCAGAAAGATAAGGCTCTTGGTTTGGCATGGGCCTTTTCAACCTCAAAGTCCAGCCTCAGTGACACATTTCCCCCAACAAGGCTGCACCTCTTAATCTTTCTAATCCTTTTCTAGTTCAAAGACCCAAAGTTTTCCATATTCCTTCAAACAACAGCATTGTCAGGCATGCCACAACAATATACTTACTACTCATACTAATGTCGGTCTTAGTTACTGTTCTATTGCTATGTAGAGACATCATAACAAAGGCAACTTATAAGAAAAAAGCAGTTAACTGGGGGTTTCAGAGTATGAGTCCATGACCATCATGGTGGGCAGCATGACAGCAGACAAGTAGGCACAGGACTGGAGTAGTACCTGACAGCTCATGTCTTATTCACAAGTTACAGGGAGAGTGAGACAGAAACTGGGCCTGGCATGGACTTTTGAAACATCAAAGCCCATCTCCAGTGACACACCTTCTCCCTCCCACAAAGTCTCATTTCCTAATTCATTCTAAGCAGTCTACCAACTAGGTGACCAAACATTCTAAACTGAATCTATAGGGGCCATTCTCATTGAAACCACCACAGAACCTATAAAAAGAAAACCATTAAGAAATATCACGACCCTAGTAAGTGTTTTGATGTTTTTGCTATTTATTTCCTATTTAGATGTAGGTACATGCTAATTTCCCTTGCATTTAATCACAATGTACAGAGAATTTTACATTTAATTTCACCTTTTATAAGGGTTCTCAACCAGCAGCATAGTGCTCATTACAATGTATTACCCAAGCCTTTTGGCAGGATTGAAAGATATTTTTTGTTATTATTTACAGTCAATAGAGACCAGTCACATTGCTGAATATCCTATAAAGCACAGAATGGTCCCAAACCCAACCTGAATATCTTGGCCTAAGATGTTGGTAGTATTGGAGTTGGCAAATTCTGCTCTGAAAAGATACCAAGATGCTTTCCATTTGTTTGTCCTACACATTTTAGTATTCTTCATTTTGTAGTTTTTTAGCAGTTATTGAAATCATGGACTATAATTTACTTAACTTTAAATATGTGGTATATTATTCAGATTGTTTTCAACTTTTCATTACTATAAATAATGGTACAAATATTATTTCCTCAGCTTTACAGATGATCTTAAAGAAAAAAATGATAACAGGATTTAAATGTCATAATTAAGCCAAATATTAATTGTTTTACTTTATAGTAAAAAAAAATCATTATAATCCCCATTTACTGTCATGTCTATGCTTTCCTTTTTGGGAAAGTGTTTTTCTTTTTCCATGCTTAATTGCTCATTACAGCATGTTAGAGGCCATGTTAGTATACAGGGCATGGATTCAAGCTTGCAGTCATCACTGAACCTTAACTCTGGAGAGCATTTTTTATTTTTAGAATAGAATCAGTTAATAACCATTTAGTTCCAGAGTCCACTTACTCATTCACACCAAATAATAACTTCACTTACTCCTAATTTTTAGAGACTAGCTTCTCTAGTCTCTTTTTTCTTTTCTCTTGGAATAAGTGTATTTTAATATTTTACATCAAATATATGGCAAATTATAAATCAGTAGTCTTAAAACTCTTGAGTCTATTTCTTGTATGTACAGGACCTAGATTTAAAACTGTGTGTGTGTGTGTGTATGTGTGTGTGTGTAAAAAGATCGTGAAAGTAAAAAAAGGATCATGATTGTGGAGGAAGACATCTTAAAAGTGGTAATAAATAAAGCAGGTAATAGAGTCTATATGAAAGGAAAACAAAAAGAGAGCTTTAAAAAATGGCTTGAGGGCCAGGTGGTGGTGGCACACGCCTTTAATTCCAGCACTTGGGAGGCAGAGGTAGGCAGATTTCTGAATTCGAGGCCAGACTGGTCTACAGAGTGAGTTCCAGGACAGCCAGGACTATACAGAGAAACCCTGTCTTGAAAAAAAAAATGGCTTGGGGATTAATAATGTTTCTTGTTCTACCAGAAGATCCAAGCATCCATAACAGGCAGCTCACAAGTGCATATAATCCAAGCTATATGAACTCTGCAAGGATATGCATAAACATGGCATACATGCCCACAGACACACATTAAATAAAAAAAACTGAAATAAAAAAAGGAAGTATTGAAAGTTAACTGCTAGAGGAAGGAAGCAGAGCAGCCAAAGGAAGATAGATGACATACGGGAGAGCAGTGAAGAAGAGAATAACTGAGAATAAAATATAGCGCACTCACACATGCTCATGTGTACATATATACACACGCACACACACACTTATAGACTATGATGAAATCCACTATATAAAAACAAGTAATAAAAAGAATATATTAAAAATAAGATTGTTGGCCTTCCGGTTTCCATCTCTGCTCTAAGCAGAGGCTCCATACCCAAATTGTGCCAGGAAGGAGCAAACCTCCCAGGAGTGCAGACAGGCCTGTGAGTACAGGTAGGATCACCACTGCTGCTCAGAGAAACCTGCCAGGAACCCTCAGGACAAAGGAACTGAGGGGTTGCCTGGGACAGGAGTCTTGTGGTCTCTGATCTCCATCTGCACCCAGAGCTGATCCTGTGTCACAGAGCTACATCCACCAGGAAATTCAGGTTTCCCAGAATTGCCTACATACCTGTGACCACAGGTAAGACAACTACTTCTCTTTAAATTCCTGCCCCAAGAGGGATGCTCACAGGACTCAGGAACCAAGGATCACTGTTCCTGGAGATAGGATCCTTCTGGTCTCTGTCTGCACTCCAGAGCTGACCCAGTATCACCACTTGCCATATTCAAATTCCCCCTGGAGAGAACTGGTCTCCCAGGAGTACTGACACACAGGCTTGCAGGATGGACAACCACAGTCAGAGACAGCAAGACCAGCTAACACCAGAAATAACCAGATAGCAAAAGGCAAGCACACGAACATAAGCAACAGAAACCAAGACTACTTGGTGTCATCAAAATCCAGTTCTCCTACCACAGTGAACCCCGTTTACCCCAACACAGCAGAAAAGCAAGACTCTGATTTAAAATCACATCTCATGATGATGATAGAGGAATTTAAGAAGGACATAAATAACTCCTTTAAAGAAATACAAGAGAATGTAGGTAAAAGGTAGAAGAATTTAAAGAGGAAATATAAACATTCCTTAAAGAATTACAGGGAAACACAACCAAACAGGTGAAGCAACTGAACAAAACTATCCAGGATATAAAAATAGAAATAGAAACAATAAAGAAATCACAAAGGGAGACAATACTAGAGTTAGAAAACCTAGGAAAGAGACCAGAGTCATAGATGCAAGTATCACCAACAGAATTCAAGAGATAGAAGAGAGAATCTCAGGTGCAGAAGATACCATAGAAAACATTGGCACAACAGTCAAAGAGAATGCAAAATGCAAAAAGCTGCTAATCCAGAACATCCAGGACATCCAGGACACAATGAGAAGACTAAACCTAAGGATAATAGGTATAGAAGACAGTGAAGATTCCTAATTTAAAGGGCCAATAAATATCTTCAACAAAATTATAGAAGAAAACTTCCCTAACCTAAAAAAAGAGATGCCCATGAACTAACAAGAAGTCTGCAGAACTCCAAATAGATTGGATGAGAAAAGAAATTCCTCCCGTCACATAATAATCAAAACACCAAATGCACTAAACAAAGAAAGAATATTAAAAGCAGTAAGGGAAAAAGGTAAAATAACATATAAAGGCAGACCTATCAGAATTATACAAGACTTTTCCCAGGGACTATGAAAGCTCGAAGACCCTGGACAGATTTCATAAAGACCCTAAGAGAACACAAATGTCAACCCAAATTACTATATCCAGCAAAACTCTCAATTACCATAGATGGAGAAACCAAGATATTTCATGAGAAAACCAAATTTACACAAGAATTTTCTGCAAATCCAGCCCTACAAAAGATAATAGATGGAAAAAAAAAAACAACATGAGGAGGGAAACTACACCCTAGAAAAAAACCAAGAAAGTAACCTTCTTTCAACAAACCCAAAAGAAAATAACCACAGAAACATAAAAAAATAATATCAATAATAACATGGAGCAACAATCACCATTCCTAAATATCTCTTAACATCAGTGGACTCAATTCCCCAATATAAAGACATAGACTATAGGACTGGGTACGTAAACAGGATCCAGCATTTTGCTGCATACAGGAATCGCACCTCAGTGACAAAGAGATACTACCTCAGAGTAAAGGGCTGGAAAACAATTTTCCAAGCAAATGATCCCAAGAAAAATGTGGGAGTAGTTATTCTAAGATCAAATAAAATCAACTTTCAACCAAAGTCATCAAAAACATACTCATCAAAGAAAAAAAAATCTACCAAGAACTCTCAATTTTGAACATCTATGCTCCAAATGCAAGAGTACCCACATTCATAAAAGAAACTTTACTAATGCTTAAAATACATATTGCACCTCACACAATAATAGTGGAGGACTTCAACACCCCACTCCCATCAATGGACAGATCAGGGAAACACAAACTAAACAGAGAAAGAGTGAAATTAACAGAAGTTTTGGACCAAATGGATTTAAAAGATATCTATAGAACATTTCATCCTAAATCAAAAGAATATACCTTCTTTCAACACCTCATGGTACCTTCTCTAAAACTAACCATATAATCAGTCACAAATCAAACCTCAGCAGATATAAGAAGATTGAAATAATCCCACGTTTCCTATCAGATTAAGACTGGGCTTCAATAATAACAAAAACAATAGAAAGCCCACATACACATGTAAGGTGAACAATGCTCTACTCAATGATAACTTGGTCAAGGAAGAAATAAAGAAAGAAATTAAAGAGTTTTTAGAATTTAGTGAAAATGAAGGCACAGCATACCCAAACTTATGGAACACTATGAAAGCAGCCCTAAGAGGAAAATTTATAGCTCTGAGTGCCTTTAAAAAGAAACTGGACAAGGCATATACTAGTAGTTTAAAAGCACACCTGAAATCTCTAGAACAAAAAGAAGTAAATACACTCAAGAGGAGTCAAGGCAGGAAATAATCAAACTCAGGGCTGAAACCAACCAAGTAGAAACAAAAAGAACTATACAAAGAATCAACCAAACCAGGAGCTGGTTCTTTGAGAAAATCAACAAGATAGATGAACCCTTAATCAGACTAACCAGAGGGCACAGAGACAGTACCCAAATAAACAAAATCAGAAATGAAAAGGGAGATATAACAACAGAAACAAAGGAAATACAAAAAAAAAAAAATCATCAGATGCTACTACAAAAGCCTATACTCAACAAAACTGGAAAATCTTGATGAAATGCACAATTTTCTAGACAGATACCAGGCAACAAAGTTAAATCAGGATCAGATAAACAATCTAAACAGTCCCATATCCCCTAAATAAATAGAAACAGTCATTAATAGTAAGCCAACCTAAAAAAGCCCAGGAGCAGATGGGGTTAGTACAGAGTTCTATCAGACCTTCAAAGAAGACCTAATACCAATACTTCTCAAACTGTTCCACAAAATAGAAACAGAAGGAACACTACCCAACTTGGTCTATGAAGCCACAATTACTCTGATACCTAAACCACAGAAAGACCCAACAAAGAAAGAGAATTTCAGACCAATTTCCCTTATAAATATCAATGTAAAAATACTCAATAAAAGTCTTGCAAACCAAATCTAAGAACACATCAAAATAATCATCCATCATGATCAAGTAGGCTTCATTCCAGGGATGCAGGGATGGTTTAGTATACAGAAATCCATCAATGTAATTCACTATATAAACAAACTCAAAGAAAAAAAATATGGTCATATCATTAGATGCTGAGAAAACATTTGACAAAATCTAACACCCCTTCATGATAAAAGTCTTAGAAAGATCAGAATTCCAAGGCCTAAACATAGTAAAAGCAATAAACATAGTACAGCAAACCAGTAGCCAACATCAAACTAAATGGAGAGAAACTTGAAGCAATCCCACTAAAATCAGAGACTAGACAAGGCTGCCCACTCTCTCCCTACCTATTCAATATTGTACTTGAAGTCCTATCCAGAGCAATTAGACAACAAAAGGAGATCAAAGGGATACAAATTGGGAAGGAAGAAGTCAAATTATCACTATTTGTTGATGATATGATAGTATACTTAAGTGACCCCAAAAATTCCACCAGAGAACTAAACCTAATAAACAACTTCAGCAAAGTAGTTGGATATAAAATTAACTCAAACTAATCAGTGGCCTTCCTCTACTCAATGGATAAACAGGCTGAGAAAGAAATTAATGAAACAACACCCTTCACAATAGTCACAAATAATATAAAATACCTTGGTGTGACTCTAACTAAGCAAGTGAAAGATTTATATGACAAGAACTTCAAATCTCTAAAGAATGAAATCAAAGATCTCTGAAGATTGAAAGATCTCCCAGGCTCATGGATTGGCATGATTGATGTAGTAAAACTCGTCATCTTGCCAAAAGCAAACTACAGACTCAGTGTAATTCCCATCAAAATTCCAACTCAATTCTTCACAGAGTTAGAAAGAGCAGTTTGCAAATTCATCTGGAATGCCAAAAAACCTAGGATAACAAAAACTCTTCTCAACAATAAGAGAACTTCTAGTGGAATCACCATCTCTGACCTCAATCTCTACTATAGAGTCATTTTGATAAAAACTGCATGATATTGGTACAGTATCAGACAGGTGGATCAATGGAATAGAATTGAAGAACCAGAAATGAACCCACACACCTATGGTCACTTGATCTTTGACAGAGGAACTAAAACCATACAGTGGGAGAAAAGACAGCATTTTCAATAAATGGTGCTGGTTCGATTGGTGGTTAGCATGGAGAGGAATGCAAATCAGTCCATTCTTATCTTGCACAAAGCTCAGGTTCAAGTGGATCAAGGACCTCCACATAAAACCAGACATACTGAAACTAATAGAAAAGAAAGTGGAGAACAGCCTTGAGGATATGGGCCCAGGGCAAAAATTCCTGAACTGAACACTAGTAGCTTGTGCTCTAAGATCAAGAATTGACAAATGGGACCTCATAAAATTGCAAAGCTTCTGTAAGGCAAAGAACACTGTCAATAGGACAAAACAATAACCAACAGATTGGTAAAAGTTCTTTACCAATCCCTCATCTGATAGAAGAGTAATATCCAATATGTACAAGGAACTCAAGAGGTAGGCTCCAGAGAACCAAACAACCCTATTACAAATGGGGTACAGCTCTAAAAAAAGAATTCTCAACCAAGTAATACCAAATGGCTGAGAAGCACCTAAAGAAATGTTCAACATTATTAGTCATCAGGGAAATGCAAATCAAAACAACCCTGAGATTCCACCTCACACCAGTCATAATGACTAGTATAAAAAACTCAAGTGACAGCAGATGCTGACAAGGTTGTGGAGAAAGAGGAACACTCCTTCATTGCTGGTGGGACTACAAGCTGGTACAACCACTCTGGAAATCAGTTTGGTGGATCCTCAGGAAACTGGAAAATAGTACTACCAGAGGACCCAGCTATACCACTCCTGGGCATATACCCAGAAGATGCTCCAACATGTAATAAGAACACATGCTTCATTATGTTCATAGCAGCCTTATTTATAATAGCCAGAAACTGGAAATAACCCAGATGTCCCTAAACAGAGGAATGGATACAGAAATTGTGGTACACCTACACAATGGAGTACTATTCAGCTATTAAAAATAATGAATTTATGAAATTCTTGGGGAAATGGATGGACCTGGAGAATATCATCCTGAGTGAGGTAACCCAGTCACAAAAGAACACACATGGTATGCATTCTCTGATAAGTGGATATTAGCCCAGAAGATCAGAATACACAAAGTACAAACCAGAAACCACAAGAAACTCAAGAAGATGAAAGACCAAAGTGTGGATACTTCGTTCCTTCTTAAAAGGCGGAACAAAATACCCATGGAAGGAGTTGTAGAGACTGTCTATGGAGCAGAGACTAAAGGAAGGAAAATTCAGAGACAGCTCCACCTGGGAATCCTTCCCATATTCAATCATCAAATCTAGACACTATTGTGGATGCCAGCAAGTGCTGGACGACAGGAGCCTGAGATAGCTGTCTCCTGAGAGGCTCTGACAGTACCCGACTAATACAGAAGCCATCCATTGGACTGAGTACAGGGTCCCCAATGAAGGAGCTAGAGAAAGGACCCAAGGAGCTGAAGGGTTTGCAGCCCCTTAGGATGAACAACAATATGAACTAACTAGTACCCTCAGAGCTTCCAGGGACTAAAACTCCAACCAAAGAGTACACATGGTGGGACTCATGGCTCCAGCAGCATATGTATAGCAGAGGATGGCCATGTCAGTCATCAATAGGAGGAGAGGCCCTTGCTTCTGTGAAGGCTCTCTGCCCCAGTGTACAGGAATGTCATGGACAGGAACCGGGAGTGGGTGGAGTGTTGACCAGAGGGAGGGGGCAGGGAGGAGGAGGTTTTGGGAGGGGAAACCAGGAAAGGGGATAACATTTGAAATGTAAATAAAGAAAATATCTAATAAAAAAATAAGATCATTAGAACAAAAGAAACCACAAGGAGCTTCATCCTTTCTTCTTGCTACTAAGACTCCTTTCCAGGGGCATAGACATTCATTCAAAGTCAAAATGAATATTGGTATATGAAAAAAAAGATATTCCTCATGTCTCTGAGATAGACAAGCTGCTTATTCACTCTCTTTCCCTCAACAGGCATAATTTTCTAGGTGAGAAACATGATAGCCAAGTCTCCGTGTATGCAGTATCAAGCATGACACTAAAGAAATCCACAGTGCAACAGCAGGACTTGTTAAAAGATGACTTTGGAAATATTCAAAGGAGAGAGAAGTAATGTTCTAGTCTTGTGACTTGGAACATTATAGACATGTGCAATGCCCTTTTATGAGTGAGACATGGTCTAGTTGATTCTCCTCTGGCTCTCCAGCTCCTGATTCCATGGGTTACCAGAAACAAGAAGCAACAGCAGATCAGAAGTTCCAAATCGTAATTCATTATTTTGCCATTGAAATATAAGGATAGGAGACACATCAATAGCCAGCAATTCCAAAAGAATGAGCCAACTGCAGGAAATTACTAGGTTCCACATTAACCATTCCATATAATCCATCAAATAAGCAGCAAGCCTAATATGTTTTCAGCATAGTGAATAAGAATACCTGTAAAGTAAGTTGCAAAGTCTAATAAATTTTAAGGTTAAAATTTCTGTTTAGATTTTGGTAACAGAATTGCAACTATTTCTAATGACTATAGATTATTTTTTAAGAGCAACCAATTAATTACAGATTGACTTAATATACATGGAAATGGTTTATATTAGGTGGTGAAGAAGTTTAAAGGGCAATTCCTCATGCCATATGTCTATCTTTTTAAGATTTCTCAAGGGGGAGAGCCCAAAATAAGCAAGAAAACAAATACTAAAATATTAAATTTGAAACATTGAGTTGTTTTTACAAATTCAAGTGCAGTGTATTTTCCCTACTTTGTCATTCATAATTCAAAGGCCTGAATGTAAAAACTCAAAGGGAAAATGGCAAGGAAAACATGGGAGGCCAAGGTACCCCAGGGTACTGTCTTGAATTGGCAATTGCTATTGTCTGCTGAACTATAGTAGACAGTGCCTCAGAGTCAAGTATCAATGGGGTAGAAGTAAGGGGCTCTTGTCTCCTAGTGCCTATTCCCTCAGCAGTCAAGTATTTCCTCTGCAATCAAGTCTGGTATTTGTTTTAGTTAGGGTTTTTCTGCTATGAAGAGATGCCATGACCTCAGAGGTTGGCTTACAATTTCATGGGTTTAGTCTATTATCTTCATGGCAGGAAGCAGGGCAGCATGTAGGCAGACATGGTACTAGAGAATTACCTGAGAGTTCCACATCTGTATAGGCAGGCAGCTGGAAGAGAGAGGGACACTCTCTCTGGTTAGAGCTTCCCAAACCTGAAAGCCCACCCCCAGTGACATACTTCCTCTAACATGGCTCTCCTATTCCAACAGAAACACATGTTCTAATCCCTTAATGTGACTTGCTATATACCCATGGGGGAGCATTTTTATTCAAACCACCACAGGGTTCATACCTGCAATCACAGCACTCAAGTAGTAGAGGAAGAACTGCTGTCAGTTTCAGGCCAGGTAAGGAGGACATAGGGAGACCTTTGTGGTGGTTAAGTTTTTTAACTGTAAACTTGACACAACCTAGATTTATTTGGGAAGAGAGTCTTAATGAACAATTAACTAGATAAAAATGGCTTTGTGGGCTTGTCTGTAAGGAATTCTCTTGACTGTTAATTAGAAAAAGTCCATTGAGGGTGGTACCTGTCCCAAGCAGGTGTTCCTGGTTATATAATAGTGAAGAAAGCTATCCAGAAAACAGAAAGATCCAAGCAAAAATAAGAGTCAACCATGTCTCTTGGCTCTTAAGAGTAGAGTCATGTGAATATCGGCTTGAGTTCCTTCTTTGATTTCTCAATGAGGGACTGTAACATGGATTTGCAAGTTCAAACTAGTTTTTCCTCTCCTGAGTTTCTTTGGTGGGGGGAGTACTTCATTATAACAACAGACTAGAAACTAGAACACTCTACTTTTCTTTGAAGTGTTAACTTCCTTACATTTCCAGCTTCTATAGGTAGCCATATGGCAGATCTCTGAAAGATCCTTTCTCAGTGGTTAAAAAAATAAAATAAAAGCCTGAGAAAAGGTGATAGGTGAGCAGACAAGGTAACATGGTAGAGGGGTGCCCCTCTGAGCAGAAACAGTGGCTTGCAACAGTCTGTAGTCAAAGGTCACTAAAGAGATAGAGAGGAAAAATTTACCACACCTCATATACCCATTTTTGTTGCTTCTCACAAGGCTTCCAGAGTGTGGTATGGAGGAGAATTCGGACACTGATGCTGAACTCAAGAACTAAGGCCCCAATATCGGTTGAGGGGAGTGATGCAATTATTAGGTTTGTTCTCATTTTTTCATCTGGGTATGAAAAGCCATAACTAGATCATCTTTCTTCTTCTTTGGTAGTGAATGGAGGCCAAACCCACCCCTCTGCCTCATTTCCCAAATCAGAGCTTACCATTAAACTGTTGCCAGAGGATCACAGAGAATATTACAGGATAATAGGAACCCAACACAGATAAAGACATAAAAACAGCTATTTTTACAGGACTTAGCTGACTTTTTCCAGGACTATCCAGCAGAGGCAATCTTGTCTTCAGCATCAATTGCCATATGGTCTTGGGATTTGCAAGGTTCTGTGTTTTCTCTCCTGCTAGAATTTTCTGGGACCTTTAATGCTTTCTTCCCCATTGGTAGCCAAAGGGCAAGACTGAGGAATCAGTGGAGTCCTGAGGGAATATATGCTGTTGACATGGGCACAGAGATGTCAAGGACCTCTACATTTTAGCCCGATGGGAGTAGCTAAGCCTTGTCTTGATGTAGAAATGTTGATAGTTTGTGCAGAAAATGTCCATTGTAGCTTTCGGCCTGCACCTACAGCCTGTTGTTAACAAAGATTACCTAACCCTTCCTTGTTCAGTTGTAAACCATAAGCCTCATCTCCTTAATAATCTGTATGAATAACCCAGTCTCTCTGTTTAACATTGCATAATAACCATGTGTGCTTCCAGGGTGTTGATGCTTCTCCCTCTGAGAGACTGGACCACCCAGTCACAGTCTTTCTGTAGCTATGTGGTATGTCTGTCCTTCCATTCCCTCTCTACCTCAGTCAGGTTTGTGAGATGTAAGCCATGCGTATAAGAGCACAAGGGAAATTTTCATCATGTTTCCAATCCACATGTTATTTTTCAGGTCTACTCTCATCCCTATGAAATACCATCTGCTAACACCAGTGCCCACAAAGATGCCAGCTCAGATTCCAAGCCTAGTTTAAACCATAGTGCTTATTAAAAGAATTTTCCTGGCTTGGTCTTGGTGGCTTAAATGGCGACTATCTCACAGAACATTTCCCTTCTGATGAATGTGCTCTAGCTCAAGGGTATGCAATGGTAGAGCCTCTTCTTTATCAGCATGAGGCACCCAGGTTTTTACCTCTGCTTAGTTCAGAGCTCCAGATATTCAGAGCTCCAGAAGACAATGTTTCAGCCTGGTAAGAATATGGAGGAGACCAAGGGTGACTCTGCGTGTGGCCACCTGACTGCCAGTCAGTCCCAGGGAACCTGGCTTGCAGATCAGTAATCAAGATAAGGTCCCTGACTCAGATGAGTTAGATGGCTCTTGCTTGGAATGTGTGGTTAGTATTTGGCTTATACTACAACTCTAGGAGAAGCCAGTGCTAATGTCATCTGCCCGTCAACTGTATCTGGGTCATGGGCCTTATCTCAACTGTCCCTCTGTTAAGTTCTTCTGGGCCTGACTGACAGCCTGGCTTCATCCTATTGTTCCAGTAAGTAGAATACTGTTCTTGTGTGGAAGTCCCCGTATCTGAGTCACTAAGAACCATGACTAGACTACTTTGCTCTCCTCCTTGTTCCTACCTACTTCATTGAGGCCAACTTTGCTAAGAATGGCCTGCAAGCCATTTTTTTAACCATTGGCTTCTCTTCATATTTATGGCTTATCGCTGTGGCTACCCCTTCTCCTTGTCCTGAGAATATCCTTGAGCTATTGATCTCTAATCTTGACTTAAACAGCTAATCAGTCTCTAGGGACAATATCATCTCAACATTTGCTGAGCACCTCTTACTATCAATATTATATCCATTATCTCTGCATCCCACGATATCTCCGGGTATGTTTCTTACCTGTTTTGTAAATAAGAAAAACAAGTTTCGGACTCCTCGCCTGACTAGAAGGTGGAGGAGACAGAATCTGACTGATGTCAGGCATGAAAACCCAAGCTCATCCATTTTGCTAAACTGCATTTGCTTGGGAACAGGTAGGGTACATTATCTTGAATCATCATCAGTGTTATCATCTTAATCTACAGACTCTGGGTAACCAAAATAATATGTGAGTCAAGACTGACTCAGAAAACTTTCTTCTACACGGTACTTTGTTCTGAAGTTACACTTGCTGCTTGAAAAACCACTCACTTTCTCGGTAAACACTCAAGCTCCCACATGCATCCCTTGAAGTGCCTGATAACAAGATCCCTTGATATTGTATCTGAATGCTGAATCGTGGGTTTGGACACTTTTCTTCCCTTCTGTGGTTCGGCCTCTTCAGCTGCCCCCTCCACTTGTCCATAGAATGATTCATCTCTCCATCTTCTCTTACAGCAGGTTTCGATTGTCCCTAAGGATGTTTACAGAACTTGAAGTATCAGCCAAAATGCCAGCTTTAAATTACAGTGAGGGATAGAGCTCTTTCCAGTGACTCATGTGTGCTGATTGGCACCCTCTTTCCCCTTGGATAAATCTATGTGGGATGTTAAAAGTATAATTGGGAGGTGGGTTAGCAGAGTGAGAACTGGAACAAGAGAATTTAAGTGGGGTGACTTGCTGCGACAGGATAACAAAGGTCTCACACGTCATCTTTACATTTGGGATTTTGCTAGAATGCCCTGGTCTCTTTACTTGAACTACAGAACTGGGCAGACTCCCTGTTGAGGTTCAAACAATTTTAAAGAAATTGTCTAGTGACAGTCATTAAATATGAAGGTTTTCTTGAAGGCTGTGTAAAAAAAGAGATACCATTTACCTGATACCTGGCTAGAAACATTGTGGGTAAAACGCCAAAGTCTTTTTGAATTGTTCTCTTATCCTTTTTGATCTTCATTATATTTTACTTGCAACCTACCATTTCTTTGAATTTTCAAATACTTGGCCTTTAGATCAAAGGAATAATACAGCCTGTGGTTTTGATCATATAGTATTAAAACTCAGGTTGTTTTGTATGTAGCTGAAATCCATTGCATTTCATCAGTACGCAGTAATCCACCATAACAACATACATCTCACTTTTGTTTTATGTTGATTGCTTGCTTAGAACTCACTGAGATAAACAATGTAGCTGTTTACATTCTTGAGCATTTATTTTGGTGCTTTTATGCATCTATGCCCTAGAGTGGAATCCTTCTGTCATATGGTTTGCAAAATTTCAATTTGATTAGAAAATAAGGTATGCTTTAAAGTGGTTACCTCCATTATTGAAAGTCCTCTGAACTGTAATAAACTCTCTCCTTTTACCACATCCTCACTAGAGTATAAATTGACAGACTTTAATTTCACAGGTGTTGAGTGTGTGTGATAGCATCTCATTTGGGTCCAAGTTTACACTTCATAACTTCTAATAAGGCTAAGCATCATTTCATGCATTCATCTCATTTGTAATTATTCATCTGTAGAACTCTCATTTGAGATGTTTCTCTTGGCGTTGGGTTGTTTTCCTTTCTTTTGTATTTATTCACTAGAGGGTTGCCTTTCCTTTTCCTAACCACTTGTAGGTACTCATTTTTGTGAGTTTTATAAATTAAGAGGAACTTTTCTCCATTTTGCACATTGGTTGTATGTATGTTTTAATTAAAATGATATAATTTCACTTTCAGTCTGGATTTCTGTAGATGCTAAAGTACTTTTGCATTGTATGGAGAGAAGCTGTTTCCCTATCTTGTGTTGCCCTTTCTCATCTAAGTCATTCATTTTCATTGAATGACTCTTGGATTGAATTATAATGTTTGATAAGGATATCATCTTAGTTTCTTACTTGTGGATTCCCAGTTGGGCCTGGATAACTAACTGATAATTTCTTCCTTCCAAAACGGACTGCTATACATTTCTATCTGTCCCAAAGGTCTTCTTCAGAGTAGACCAATTTCAGGGCTCTCTAGTTGGCATCAGGTGAATTGTCTACTTAAAGGACTTTACCTGGATGACAATGGTCTCTGAGGGAGTGCATGGGGCCCAGGATACACTCTCCTTACCATAAACCTTTTGCTTTTCTATTTGAATTTTTAAGTCAGGTTGTCCAGAACCACAAAGTACCTAAGTATCAGTTGTAAAAGGCTTGAGTTTTCCAGTGGTATCACTCTCTCTAAGCTGTGTGCATATATATCGAGCTCTTTAAATTTGTGTTACTTTAGGTTTTGTCTTTCAATAAGGTTGTACACTTTCCATCACAAAGTTCTTGAAATTTTTATTATTGGCTCCCAAACACATTAGGATTTTGATGTTATCATAAAGTAGTTTTAAATTTTAATTTCTGAGTTGGGTATTCTGGCTCATGCCTGCAATACCTGTAACCCCAGAACTCAAGCAGTGTGGGGGAGGAGGACTGGCATGCAGTTGTGGCCAGCCTATACTACATAGTAAGTTCCAGGCCAGCCTAGGCTACCAAATGAAGCTATGTCTCAAAACAAAAACTGTTAAACAAACAAACTAACTACTTAACTAACTAACTAGCTAGTTAACAAAATACTAGATTTTCTGCTTGTTGAAATTACTTCATACTGAAGTCTGTATCTTGAAACCATGGCAAGCTTAATGACATTTATAGAAATGCACCATTATGAAACTCATTAATTGATATGAAAATTATTTATTCATGCTTCTTTTGGACTATTACACAGAGATTATATTCATACAACATTAGTGTTCTTTATTCCATTGCAACCTCTTTCTGCCTTTTAATGCCTCAATGTAGGCTAAGAACTCCAGTATAGTATTATCAAGAAGTTCTAATAGAGGTCATGGTTTCACTCCAACAAAAGGTGGAGTGTTCAACAACCACCATTAAGTTTGTTGCACATTTATTTGTAGGTATTTTGTCAGATCAAGGGTGTAAAATTTCTATCAATTGGTTTTTTGTCAGTAAGATGAATATATCACTGTCTCATTTCATCAAGTGATATGAAAATATACATTAATTGATTTCTTATATAAAAATCCAATGACACATTGTGCTAATATATGTTTCTGCACTATGTTATTATTCTGTTTCAAGTTTTTGGATATATACATGAGCAAGATTAATCATATTTGTTAGGTGTTGTATCAAAGTTCTGCTAGTGTTTTAAAGCCACCTAGAGCTGGGCAGTGGTGCCAGCACTTGGGAGGCAGAGGCAAGCAGATTTCTGAGTTCGAGGCCAGCCTGGTCTACAGAGTGAGTTCTAGGACAGCCGGGGCTATACAGAGAAACCCTGTCTTGAAAAACCAAAAAATAAAAATAAAAAATAAAAAAGCCACCTAAAGATATCATACTGTTATCTAATGTGATGAGTTTTGTGAGATGGTAACTATGTTTTTTTTTTAATGTCTGAATTAATTTTTTCCTTTATTGTTTTCTAGAAAGTTTGAACTCCCCCACAAAACAATCAGTGTAAATATGGCAGTGGTGGTATATACCTAGGCAGAGGCAGGCAGATTTCTGAGTTTGAGGTAAGGCCAGCATGGTCTACAGAGCAACTTCCAGGACAGCCAGGGCTACATGAGAGAAACCATGTCTTGTAAAAAGGAGAAAGAAAAAGAAAAAAGAATGAAAAGGAAAAGGAAAGAAAGGAGAGGAAAGGAAATCGTTAACCAACACTAAATAGGCCATGTTATTTAATAAAAACCAAAACTATGAGAGTTATTTTAACCTTTTGTTCTATTTGTGATGGTTATGCATTTTACCTAATACTGATTACATTTCCTATTTTGTCCTAAATTAATTTTGGTAAGCCACAGTTTTGTCTCTATAAATGTATTCATTTCCTCCAAGCTTCAGTGTGTCTGACATAAAGTTGTTTACAACAGCATCTTCTTGTCTTTGTAATCCTTGGAGTATTGCTGATTCTTCTTCCTTGTGCCGTGTGAACCTTCTCACCTTCTCAGAATCTGTCTGCAGGGTCTTTGTCCATGCTAGTTGGTCTGTCATCGAGTCTTGAGATATGTTTTAGTCTGGTATTTTTTTCAAGGAAGTTTCTCTACCCTCTTATAAAAGTGTTCTCTCTGTCAAGGGATGACATTTGAGATTGGATATTACACTGTAGTCTTGAAAAATCACTCTTTCTCCCAAATATGTTGAATGTTTCTTAAGTATGAATTTGTGTTGAAGCCCACTAGAAGTAATTACAAAGGCCATTCAGCTAGGGACTGGGAGATGAGATGCTCCTTAAGCAATACACACTGGAGATTCATGAAAACCTTTAGTACCTATCTTGCCTCCACAAGCTTTACTAACGGGTTTTAACTGGCTGTGTTTAAAACCCTCTGAGCAACCTGCCAGTTCAGAACAGCAACCAAATAGAAAATCATACAACTTTGGCTGCTTCGTTCAGAGAAAATCAAAACATGGTGTGATTAGGTTTGAAGGTCATAGAAACCCTTTCCACAGATTTCTTAGTTGTTCATGTCTCTCTGCCTCCACACACCTACTAGATTAACTGAATCTTGACTCCAGTCCTTCCTCTGCTTGTATGCAATTCTTTCTTCATTTCTCTTTTGCTCCTAACATATCTATCCCCAAAGACTATAACAGACTGCATTAGAGTTTCTGTTAGACCATGTCCTTCCTTCTTTGAACAGCATGTTTTACTCTGCATAGAACTGTCATCTTGGTACTTTGTGAATCACACAAACCTCTTATACTTGCTAGGGCTTATCTGAGCAAAATGACTCAGCCCCAAAGCTGAGACTCTCACATCTGCTCCTCAGGTGTTGCACCTCAGAGATGTCAGTGCTTCTCTGGGGTCTTTCCTTTGATGTAGATGATGGATACTCTGAGGTTTTGGATATCATTCTTTGGGCATCAACTTTGGCTTATATATTCGCAGAAGAAGCCATTCCATAAATGAAAATAAGAGTAGATGCACACAGCTAAATGCAAAGCCAGGAGAACTCTAAAGAGCCAGATAAGGTGACCCTTGTTTTGATGAGCTTCACGTTCCTGGTTCCAATCCCTCACTGGGCTCAATGCTTGACAATCTTAAGTCCCAGGGGCTACTTTTGCATTGAAAATGTAAGAGCTGCATCCTCTTTGTGCACAAATAAGATTGTTTCTTATATGCAAAGAAAAAAAAATCCCTTTCCCCGTGATGGGGAAGTTCTATTTTCCTCCTATTGAAATGTGTCCATCAGTGCTTACTCAAGTTTATTCTGCCATAACTTGCACTATGTAGTTATATTTTTTTTCTTTTTAAAATACTATGTTAATTTTTACTTTAAAAACTTTTGCTTGTTTATTTTGAGATTGCAATTTCATTATGACACCTCTTCCTTCTCTTTCTTTCCTTCAAAAAAAATTCCAAATATTCTTCCTCACTTTCTTTCAAATTCATGACCTCTTTATTCATTACTTGCAAACGTATGCATATACATATATATCCCTAAATATAAGCAAGCATTCCCTTAGTGGCTAAAGGAACACTGAGGAAGAAGAGGCAGAAATATTGTACAAGCCAGAGATCAGAGACTTGATGTGAGATTATGTTTCTCAGTAACATCAGAAGCTACACTTGTGACCACCAAATGTGAACTGAACAGAAAGACACCCACAACATGGATGTCATGGGGAAAAGACCACAAGGCCTCAAACTTAAACAAAAACTACATGCAATTAAGTAAAGCTTGGAGCCAGCGAGGTTGTTCACCCCAGGCTCATCAATTAGTGGGCTAATGCCAAACTACAAGTCCTGAAATCCTACATACATTTTTGTTTTGTTTTGTTTTAGAATGAATATATCATACATTGCCTCCCTGAAAGGAAAAATCAAGATTAAGTTTGGTTACTGCCCTTCCCTCTCTCCTAATCCACTCTGATTACATCATAATGTTATATCATTGCTCAATATCCATGGGCGTTTGTGTGTGTGTGTG
>NW_022196903.1:2124684-2156206 GCF_008632895.1 Mastomys coucha
GTGTGTGCGCGCGCGCGTGTGTGTGCGTGTGTGTGTGTGTGTGTGTGTGCGTGCGTGCGTGCGTGTGTATGTGTTATTACATTATGTAGTAAGGTTCTCTTCCCCCCATCCTTTCCTGAATCATCCTCCCACACCCCCTTTATCTCTGTGCTTATTATTCAGGCACATATTTTATCTTACAAAGCTTTAAAACTCCTCACAGCAAACACATCAACTGCTTTGTAGGTGCATCTCCTATCCCATAGCTCAGTGGCATGATCTGCCCTTCCTTTGCTGAGATTCCCTTGCCATTTGTATAGCTGCCCTGGAGCTCTCCTCCCAGCCACCCTGACTGTTCCTTCCTCTCTGCTGTGCCACCTCTTTCCACTCTGGGAGTCCCCTGTTTCACGAGTCTGCTTCATTCTTGCTTTAAAACCATGGCAATCTAGAAAATTTTTTTTCCCACGATAGTGTAGGAGTTCGTTATCACATTGTGGAACTAGGATTTGTTTTATTCAATGTTCAGTATAAAGCCTTAGGATCTGGCTTTAGAAGGTCTCTTCTTTCTTGGTAGTTCTTTCTCTTTCCTTCAATCTATTATTAAGGAATTCTAGTCATTGAAGAGACTTTCTGGAATCTCTTCTCTAGTTCTCTATTTTCCTGGTTTCTTGTTTTTCTCTGGTGCTTGAGATCCAACCTGGGGTCTTATAAATACTTCTTTATGATCTTGAAATTTCACTTTGTGGCCTCTTTACCACTTGTGAGGCTTTTTAAAACTGAGTTTTAGAGCATTCTTATATTTTACCTTTTTAGAATTTCCATGATTTTTGTTAGGTGCATCTCCTATCCCATAGCTCAGCATGATCTGCCCTTCCTTTGCTGAGTGTCCTTTTAAAGAATATTGTTCTTAATTCATGGATTCATATGTTCTCTTAAATTTTTAACCTTATTAACTGTAATGATATTTTGTGAATAGATATGAACCACATCATGAAGTATCTGTGTAAAATGAGTAATAATAGAAGTTTCCCCTGGGTGAAATGTGTTTAGAGACAAAGAACTAAAGAACTTCGTGGGGTTGAAGGTTTGGTGTAAAAATTGGGTTTGTTGATTGCTATGGTCCCAATTATGTTGACTAAGGAAGAATTCAGATAATTGTACTTGTTATTCAATTTATCTGAATTTGTTAAAATTTAGAAATATATTTTAAGTAAATAGATCACATTCTTGTTTCCCTTTTGTACCCCAGCTCCTCCCAGAGACTCCCCCTTGAATACCTACAATACCTTTTTTTGTCATATTCTTTAAAATTTATAAAATATTATAACAATAAAAATAAGAATTATAAAAGTTGTTTGATATAAAACAACAATCTAACAGTCTTATGTAGATGCTTGTCTACAGCAATACTGAAAATACATTTTTTCTCAATATAAATTTTAAATAACTCCAAACATATTAACTGTATATTTTAAAACAACACATCAAAATACAAAAAAAATAATACAAAAAATACTAGTATTTTTAAAAATGAACATAAATACATAAAGTCCATAAAGTCTTTCTGTCTGTTTGCTTGTTTTGTATTTAGTAGAGCTTAAAATCTTGGCTCTTACTGTGGTACAAGCTGAAAATAAGAACAATTTTTTTAGACATTGGATTTCATTGTAATAAGGCTATATATTTCAATGACCCTCACATCACCAAAGGATTTTACTTCCATTGTAGCTAAGCTGAGAGTTGACAGTTCTGTTGCACCAAGGAATGAATTGTAGGCATGATTTTTGGATACAGACTTCCTGCAATGGTCGAAGCTATTTGACTTGAGTGTCTTTATTCTTCGACCACAGAGAATGGGTTACATTTATTTAAGAAATGGTGTGTGTATTAAGATGGTCTATCCATAAAGTCATTCACCAACTGTTTCAATGAGCAATGGTTCTGCTTGGAGGATGGCACAGACATTAGGCGAATCTGATTCATTGGCTGTGATAATTTGGAAAAGCATTCATCTCAGAGAAAGAGTAACTGGAAAAAAATTCAGTACTTCTAAAGCTTAAATTCAACCTAAATTTTTAAAATAGAATTAAGTTACAGTCAGATATTGTTTGCAATGAAAAAAAAACCTGACATTTTAACCAATAGTCTTACTTTAACAATTATTGACATTCTAGCACATATTCTTCTTAGTCTAAAAATGTGAATACATACATTTGTATGACAAAAGCACAAAGTTCTTGCTATTGTCTCTGTATTCTACTTCAGCTCTTTCATTCATCCAAGTAATTCATGGACTATTGTAAGTAGTATGCATTTTTACATTAAAAGGTCAGTTTTTTGTTATCTTTTAGGCAATTCACATTGTCAGTGAATGTATAATCAATATACTATTCTCATCTTGCATTGATTCAAATATGATATATTATAAATTTATCAAGTCAGAAATCTGCATAATTCAATATTCTTGAAACCAGAAAATAATAACAGCAGTTGATATCCATACTGGGTCTGTCATTGAATGATCCCCTCAAATTCCAAACATAAAGAAAGGAATTGCTGAGAGAGTCCTAACCTTCATTGCTGAAGAATTTTGCTTCTAATAAAGTCAGAGGAGATGGACTTAGATGCCTTAAAATCTAAAAACCTCCAATCTATTGCCCCAATTTAGCTGACACAACAATGATTTTAACTTAAAGAAAGTTGGAAATGTATATATTTATGTAAATATATATATGTATATGTATATATGTGCCAAAAAATTTTAAGTGAAAAATTAGAAAATTGAAACATATAATACAATAATTTGTATACTTTTATTACATTTAATTAAGAGATTTTTAGACACAGAATTGACCCAGGATATATATTTGATTATATGTCATAAATATTGTCTTATAGAGGAGAGTAATAGTCCCTTTATTATTATAAATTTATCTTCATAAACCTAACTGTAGTCAGATTGTCTTTTTTTAATCTAGATATTATGTGAGAAATAGTTCAAGTTCCAAATGTTTAATTTTTGTTTGTAATTTCTAGTCTTGAATACTTTAAAACATTTGTCAAGCCACCAGGTATAATTTAAGAATTATTGAATTGTGTATCATTGATGACTATTAATGTAAAACTATATTTAGTTATTCTCTAGATTGTTCTGTGTATTTAATCTAAGTGAAAATGATCAACTTTAGTAGATAATAATAGTACAATTGTTCATGTATTCAAACTACCACCATTTAATTCATATACTTTATCCCTTGTATATGTTGGCTTTAGCCTATAGCAGTCCCATAGGAAATTATTATTAATTATTTTTCCTTGGTATCTGTGTTGTTCAGTATCTATACATATTCTTATTATAATTTGCTTATGCCTGTGATTAGAAGTATGAATTAAATAAACATTTGTTGTTTACTCAAAAAAAAAAATACAACTGCCTTTTGTTAGAAAACAACCCCCATGTTTCCTCTTGGACCAATGAGATTTTTCCAAACTTTCACTGAAAATCCTATGTTGGGCTTATTTACACAACTTTCTTGCAAATTGTGTATGTCTGTGTATGATCTCATTTTCGTCCATTTTAAATTTATTTTCTATCATCATCATCATCATCACAAAATAGGCCCTTTCTTCCATATTACAAAACTTTTATAAATGAAAATGATGGCACTGGGGTTTTGTATACCAGCAAAAGACATCAGAAATTTTAGCTTATTTTGTACCAGGAACCCATTGTCAATAGGAAATATACCCTTTACTGGAAAAGCATATTAAATTAATGAAGTAAAATATATGAGTCTAAAGAAAGCTGATTACATTTAAACACAGATATTAAACTATTAAACAATATTTACACTGGAGTAATGAGTATAGTTTCCAAAATGCACATTAAATAACACCTAGTGAAGGTCTAATAACATCTTTGGTCTGCTTTAGAAAAGAATCCAAGCAACCTTTTATGATACCTGCAAATTTAATATAATAAGAAAATAACTATAATTTCTCTGATGAAAAGGGCACAGACTTCTTGCCTATATTCTCAAGGGAAGAAAATGCCAAACCTCACTTAGAATTTTATGAAAATAATGATGTATTGTCCAAGTTCATAAGCCACTGAGTCAGATCCATGAACACCATAGAGAGGAAAAAAGAAGAGAAACTAACTTTGTTAAGACAGGCAAAACTCAAGAAAAATCTTATCTCGTCCAACTCTGCTCCTTTGCTTTGAGTTGAGAAATGAGATTTAGTTTGATATTCAGAAGGATGCTTTGCACACCTTGGAAGAGACTCACCTTTCTCTACCTGGGTTCAGGCCACGTGCGCAATGGCAGCTCTGTGATTCTGGCCGAGATGTTGTATGAACCATCATATGAACCATCAGGAGAATTTGGTTTTCATCGACCAAGTGCAGTGCTATTTCCCCCAAACTTCTAGTAACATCACCTATTGCAGAGATGAGTGAAAGAGATGAGTTTATGCCTATGAGATTACCTGTAAGCATGCCTCAGACTGGCTACACTTTCAAGGTGCTGTGTACTTCAGCCATTTTCAGGGAAGCCAGCATCTGTATTGTACATTATTTATTGAACAACGCAGCATTTAGTATTTTCTGAAGAGTTTAGAACTGAATTCATGTTTGAAGTTAGAGTGCTCATGACCCTAGTAAAGAAAAATGGAATGAAGGAAAAATGGTTAGTAGGTAAGAAACAAAGAGTAAACAAAATGAATTTAAGCCTTTGAATCAGTGGCTCTGACCAGCAATATTCTAGACACACACACACACACACACACACACACACACACAACCACCCCCCCAAAAAAGACCCCTTAAATTCAACATATTTCTTTTTTTCAGGGTAAATAGTTAATTCAAATTGAAATATACTTACTAACAAGCAAACAGAATGGAAATGTTTTAATAAATTAATTTGCAGTTAGTTGTGCTCTGGAAAACAATAACCATGACATCTCTGTACATTCAGGATTACAAGGTATGTGTGACACTACAGGCTAAAAAAATATTGTTTCATTTGCATGTGTATTCATATGCATGGATATACTAATTATTAAGGCATTTTTAAGAATATGACTCCAGGGGAAGTCCCAAATATATCAACAACGACAATTTGTCCTTTCACCTCTGTAATTCTATTTCTTTAGACACTAAATGTTTTTTTCCCCACTTTGTGCTTTTCCAGATTTGTAAATACCTTTGGGAAGCACTATGTGAGAATCACTTGCTTAAGAGCTGACAGCTGGACAGCTAGATTCCAGGGCCGTGAGATGGCAGAGTCACGTGGATGGGATGGGAAGGAGGAACAGTTTGTTTCGTCACATATCCTGGACCTAACAAGGCTGGCAGTGCTGTCCTTGAGCCTTGGTTTCCTAGTCTTTGATGGATGATTGACTGCGATGTAGCTGGTTCTATTTGGGGGAAATGCATACAACTGCGTTGTAATCCACATATGTTCCCTTACTTCTTAGTGCTTTTATAAGCCGAAGAGTCAAGAAAGTAAATAAAAAGTAAAATGAGAAAGAACATAGTTATATTTTTATCCAACTTTTGGTCGAGTTTTAGACCTCAATGGTAACAGAGAGCAGCTGGCTGATAGTTCCGCAGTTAGGAATATCTCTTGATGCTGCAGAGGAGCCAAGTTCAGCTCTCAGCATCTGTATCTATAACGCCAGCTCCCAAGCATCCAACTGTCTTCTGGCTTCCACAGATACCTGCATTCACGTGCGTGTACCCCCAGATAAACACACACATAAATACACATAATTTTAAAAAATATTTTAAAATAAGAATAAAAGAAGTTTTCAATGTGTTTTATAAAGTGTCAGATACCTCCAATTTATTTATCCACTGCTAATCAAGCATCTGATATAGAAATACCCTGGATCTGCCCTGTGGAGGACATAGAAAGCACAGAGGCTGGTAAAGCTGCCAACTCCTAAACCTAAGCTTGAGAGTCATAGAGTTAAGATATATTTATTTTCTTTCATGGGGTTTTCTTGCAACCCACACTTTAAATTTCTCATTCTAAAAATGTATGCCCCTAATTGAAGATACCTACGGGTGAAAAGTCTAAGGTTTCCTCAAATTGTCCTCAACGATGATTTCTAGAAGACCCAGAATATGATCTGATGCTGTAATTCTTCTTTTTTTTTTTTCAATTTGTTTTTATTTGGTATGTACGAGTGTCTTGCCTGAATGTGTATATGTGTACTGTGGGCCTACCTGATGCGCTGAGAGGCAATGAGAGGCAGTAGATCCTCTGGAACTCGAGTTAGAGACAGCTGTGAAATGCCATCTGAGTCTTAAGACTGCATCCTCTGCAAAAGCAGCAAGAATTCTTAGCTGATGAGTGCTCAACTGTCTCCAACCTGAATGTGAAATTAGAAATGAATAACGCAGATGCTTGTGAACACATACATGTATATGGATGAGTGCAGCATGAAAATAACAGGGGTACCTGTCTTCTGAAGGATTATGACAAACTGGTAGTAAGAAATAGCTAACACCAGGTGATAAAGGTTAGGTGTCATGGAGCAAGTACGCAGGCTAAGGCTGGCAGACCAGTTTCCTAATAGTCTGAGCCACATAGGAAGTTGGAGGTCATAGCAAATTCTGTCTCAGAAAACCAAACCAAGCTGTCAAGATGGCTCAGAGGATAAAGCACTTGTGGCACAAGCCAGGCAATGCAAGTTTCATCCCTGGAATCCATGTTAAAATGTTATGTGGTATAGGGCATCTGAAATCGCAGCATTCCAGTGGTGAGAGGAGAGGTGGTGACAGAAGAAATTAGCTAAAAGCTTAGCAGGAGTATACCAGGGAGCATGTATGACAGATCCCTTCAACAAGGTGGAAGGAGAGCCCACTCCTGAATGTTGTCTCTTTGTCTCTGACCTCCACACAGCAGGCTCTGGCTGGCACACTCACATTCATCACTAATAACAGTAGTAATCATAAAAGTTTTAAAAATGAAGAAAAAATAAATACAAATAATTAATTTTCTTTCCTCATGGTAAGCATCTTAAGATACTCCCATAAAAGCTGGAACAAAATTATGAAGAACTTTGTGGAGTAAATACCACTCACCTGTCTCGGTTGCCACACATAAGGATGTGACTATAGTCTGTCGCAGCTTCATTGTTTACTGTTTTCAACTCACATCACCTTTGATCCAGCTTATTTGAGAAGGTAAAGAGAAAAAAGCTTAATAGAACAACACAGTGGAATATTCTTGTCTTTATTTGCACAACAAGACATGTGGCAAAGAGAACCTTAGTATGAATTACAAGATTTCTATGAGTCCTAGCAAGCCATTTTACCACTGCAGACATCTGTAAAATTCCAACAGACCTGCTGTGTGTGTTTATGTTATGAAGGTCAAGTTAAATTGTATAGAAAGAAACTCTGCACTTTATTTCTGCCCTCACTCCTGTCCCCAAACATGCTTTGTAGGTATAAGATATTGATATGCTTCTCAGCTATGTGGCCTTATGTACGTTCTCCCGTTCCCCTTTCTGAAGCCGCTCCATGCAGGAAAAATATATCTTCTTTTATTGATCATTACTGCTAACTGTCTAATGGAAGTGTGGTGGCATGTATTCTGGAAGCTCTGCTCATCAAGCTGAGGACAGAATGGCATAACCTTGTTATAAAGGGTGTCACTATTCACAGATTACCAGAGGATCCGGCCCTGTCTCCTGGGTGCATGATGATTTATAGTGCATGCTATAATGGGAGCTTATAATGCTGCAATCAGGGAGCAGAGATCCTGCTTGCATTACCGAATAGACTATACATAATTCTGTTCACAGGATGCACCAATCTTCCTCTAATGGTCTGAATAATGTACTAGCAGAACAGAAAAAGAAAGTAATTTGGAAAGTAAACTCAACTGTTATTAAGTGACACATAACACTGATAGTTACCAAGCCATTCTTTGGTCTCACTACACATCTATCCATTCTGTGAAAGAAATTAACCGCACCCAATCTGATGTCTCTTCGTGTAATGGACTTTCTAAAGAGTTTTCATAAAATATTCTTTAATTCCTACCATAGTCAAGTAGGGAAAGCAGAGTCCTTTTCTTAATTTTATGGAAAGCAAGATTCAAGTTTGAAAGTCATGACTACAGTTTTTCTTAGTATTAATTGTGCATCGCAGTAGAGTTTTGAAATGGGCATTCGTTTTCTCCAGGGAAACAGTCTAAATTCCTATTGGCATCAAACATGGAGCATATCTGTGAGCTATACATAAGAGTGTTTGGTTTTCTACTTTTCCATACAGAAGATTCTGGAATTTTTTTTTTTATTATGGAACAACAAATAAATGTAATCTTCAGAAAACCAGAGAAACCAACCAAGATGTCACACAAAAATGTAAACATTCCCTTATTTATCAAAATGTATTATCTGTATATAAGTACCTCAGCTGGTCTAATTGAATCTATATTCATTCACTGGATAAAATAGGAATATTTCATACCTTGTTTTTAGTTATTGTTTGACTATTCCTGTTGTGCATGAGTGTGGTACAAAATGTACTCATCTGATATCCATTGGCAAGATTGCAAAATATTTGCATTAAATTCAAAGTCCACTCTTTGCTTTCTGAGAGATAAGAGGCTGAGGTGGAGGGCAAGTCTGTCAACAGCGGTCAGTGAGAAAGGGATGACGATTTTATTTTCCAGTTCAAAGTCTTATTCCATGGCACTCTTAGCAAAAGTCTTGTTTATATTCCTCTTTGAACATAGCCCTTTGTCCTCTAAGATGTGACACGCTGTTACAAGACACAAATATTGCCCTGCATTCGGGGAAGATAAATCTTTGGGTGTCCCTCCTCTAAGCTTATATGATACAACAATTGCAGCTCATGGTAGGGACATAGCTCATATGAAGGCTCAGTCCATTGAAGAAGTTTTGTGAAAGAGGATTCTGCATTAAGGTGCCTTGTCCTCCCTGCACAAGTTGCATCCACACAGCACCAGTTAGATGAGGCTTTGGCAATTATCCAGCTAATGTGATCAATGTTAATGGACAATCTGGTTAATTTGGCCTTTAAGAGTAGATTTCATCAACCAGCAATGAAATGAGAAAGCTCATAAATGAATCTCCTTTAATTTTTAGGGTAATTTGCAGTTCCTGACGTTATTTCCCAAATACAGCACAATGTTCAATAAGATTGTTGTAATAATAAAAGTTTGTTATTGAAGAGTCCCTTGCATTCAATTAGTTCAAAGTACATTCAGGATATATAAAGATATATAAAGATCCAGCCTTGGGGAAGGATTTTTGAACTGCAAAAAAAATCAGTAATTTCCTAACTTTACTATGTTCCTCGTTCTTCCCAGACTAGAAGAGCATAGTGAGTTTTTCAGCTATGTACATATGTGTACGAATGACTGCATATACAATTATTAAAATTTAGATGGATAAAAGTTTCATATTCCTTACTTTGATATGTGAAGCTAGTCTTACCTCTTTTTCATTGTGTAAGTACAATGAATATTGTCAAAATGCTTATTAACTCACTTCAGTGACTATTTATTAGCCATACATTGATTTTATGTAAAGAAACAAGGTTTAGGTTGATGTAGATGAATTTTCCAATGCATGATGGCTTTTGAACTTTAAAATTATTTTATGTTGTTCATTTTAATGTGTAAGAGGCTAGCACTTAGCTTCCTGCCAGGAGCTATCATTACAAACCAGTACTTGTAAAAAAATTTCAGTCCACATACATCACTTATGTAGCTTAAAGTATATCCATACATTTATTTAGTTTAATTTTACTCTAAATTGGTCATAGCTTGTTAATGCTTCTATTATCCCAGCAGAGATATGCATTTAGATATTTTCTACCGGAGAACTTTCACTCAAGTCCTGAAAGAGTCCACGTGGTATTTTGAGGACAATCTGCAATACATGGCCAAGAGCAAGAAAATCTGATATAAAGGCATGGAACAACAGAAGAGGACTGTGAGAAAATATTTGTGAGAAAATATTTGTAAATAGCTATGTTCTAAGTTCAATAAAGAAAAAATAAAAATATTATGAGGGAAGGGAAACTATTAACAGAATGACAATTTTTAAAGAAATCAATATGACTGCTAAAACATATATGACTACAGGTCCTAGCAATAACTGAAAACTGACCAATAAGCAAACAAGAGACCCAAATGCAAAGTTAGACAACTCACATAGAAGATACACAATGGGAAACGAGTATGTGGAAAGATATGGAGTGTTTAATATGTTGTTGGGAATTTTGGAAAATTAATAAATCGACAGTATCAATTATTTTTATTGGATATTTTCTTTATTTACATTTCAAATGTTATCCCCCTCTCCTGGTTTCCCTCCCTCCCAGAAACACCCTATCACATCCTTCCTCCCCCTGCTTCTATGAGGGTGTTCCTCCACCGACTTACCCACTCCATCCTCCCCAACCTCGATTCCCCTACACTGGGGCATCTATAGAGCCTTCATAGGACCAAGGACTGCTCCTTCCATTGGTGCAAGACAAGGCCATCCTCTGCTACATATGCAGCTGGAGCCATGTATACTCCTTTGTTGATGGCTTAGTCCCTGAGAGTCCTGGGGGTCTGGTTAGTTGATATTATTGTTCTTCCCAAGAGGTTGCAAACCCCTTCAACTCCTTCAGTCTTTTCTCTAACTCCTCTATTGGGATCCCTTGTTCACTCCAATGGTTGGCTGTGAACATCTGCCTCTGTATTTGTAAGGTTCTGGTATGGCCTTTCAGGAGACAGCCCTATCAGGCTCCTTTCAGCATGCACTTCTTGGCATCCACAATAGTGTCTGGGTTTGATAACTGTATATGAGATGGATCTCCAAATGGGACAGTCTCTGGGTGTCCTTTCCTTTAGTCTCTGCTCTACACTTTATCTCCACATTTGTTCCTGTGAGTATTTTGTTCTCCTTCTAAGAAGGACCAAAGCCACCACACTTTGGTCTTCCTTCTTCTTGAGCTTCATGTGATCTGTGAATTTGTATCCTGGTTATTTGGAGCTTTGGGGCTAATATCCACTTATCAGTGAGTGCATACCATGCGTGTTCTTTGTGATTTGGTTACCTAACTCAGGATGATATTATCTAGATCCATCCATTTCCCCAAGAATTTCATAAACTCATTGTTTTTAATAGCTGAGTAGTACTCCATTGTGTAGATGGACCACATTTTCTGTATCCATTCCTCTCTTGAGGGATGTCTGGGTTATTTCCAGGTTCTGGCTATTATAAATAAGGCTGCTGTGAACATTATGGAGTATGTGTCCTTATTACATGTTGGAGCATCTTCTGGGTATATGCCCAGGAATGGTACAGCTGGGTCTCCCTGTAGTACTATATCCAATTCTCTGAGGAACTGCCAAACTGCTTTCCAGAGGGGTTGTACTAGCTTGCATTCCTACCAACAATGGCGGAGTTTTCCTTTTTGTCCACATTCCTGCAAACATCTGTTGTCACCTGAGTTTTTGATTTTCTATATGATAAGAACTTCAAGTCTCTGAAGAAAAAAATCAAAGAAGATCTCAGAAGATGGAAAGATCTCCTATGCTCATGGATTGGCAGGACTAATATAATAAAAATGCCAAAACCATTTTGCTGAAAGCAATCTACAGATTCAATGCAATCCCCATGAAAATTCCAATTCAATTCTTCATAAAGTTAGAAAGAGCAATTTGCAAATTCATTTGGAATAATAAAAAACACAGGATAGCGCAAACTATTCTCAACAATAAAAGAACTTTTGGGGGAATCACCATCCCTGACCTCAAGCTGTATTACAGAGCAATAGTGATAAAAACTGCATAGTATTGGTACAGAGACAGGCAGGAAGATCAATGGAATAGAATTGAAGACCCAGAAATGAACCCACACACATAAGCCACTTGATCTTTGACAAAGGAGCAAAAACCATCCAGTGGAAAAAAGACAGCATTTTCAACAGATGGTGCAGGTTCAACTGGCTCTCAGCATGTAGAAGAATGCAGATTGACTCATTCTTATCTCCTTGTACAAAGCTCAAGTCCAAGTGGATCAAGGACCTCCACATAAAACCAGATACACTGGAACTTATAGAGGAAAAAGTAGGGAAAATACTCAAACATACGGGCACAGGGGAAAAATTCCTGAACAGAACACCAATGATTTGTGCTGTAATATCAAGAATCAACAAATGGGACCTCATAAAGTTGCAAAGTTTCTGTAAGGCAAAGGATGCTATCAATAAGACAAAAGGGCAACCAAGAGATTGTTAAAAGATATTTACCAATCCTACATCAGATAGAGGGCTAATATCTAATATATACAAAGAACCCAGGACGTTAGACTCCATGCCAGGCTGTGGTGGCACATGCCTTTAAGCCCAGTACTTGGAAGGCAGAGGCAGGCAGATTTCTGAGTTCAAGGCCTACCTGGCCTACCGAGTGAGTTTCAGGACAGTCAGGGCTATACAGAGAAATCCTATCTCAGAAAACCAAATAATAATAATAATAATAATAATAATAATAATAATAATAATAATAATAATAAGTAGAAGTTAGACTCCAGAGGACCAAATAGAGCTAAACAAAGAATTTTCAACTGAGGAGTAACAAATGGCTGAGAAGCACCTAAAGAAATGTTCAACATCCTTAGTCATCATGGAAGTGCAAATCAAAACAACCCTGAGATTCCACCTCACACCAGTCAGAATGGCTAAAGACAGTATCACCAATTAACTTATTTACCAAGGGCACTGAAGCCCATTTTATAGTATGTTATGCTGATGGCAATAGGAAACCCATTTACTGTTTGCTGGGATGCAAAATATTGCAATCACTTAAGAACACAGTTTGACAGTTTCTTAAAAAGTTAACAATAGCCATTCACCCATTCACTGCATTCCTAGTTACTTACTTACCCAAATGATCAGAAAATTTAAAAATTTTATGTCCATACAGAAAGTTTTCCACAGTATTTTACAACAGCATCATGTGTTATTCCAAACATGAAAACAATTAAGGTATCTTCGAATGGCCAAAGAGATAAACACATTTTGGTATATCCATACAATTAAAATTATTCAACAACAGCAAAAATACCCAACTCTCAGCTATGAAAAGACAGAAGAGAAACTTAAACACATATTAGTAAGTAGAGGAAGCAAGCATAAGCTATTATGTTATCTGATCCCAGGCATCTAATGTTCTGGAATAAAATACATAAATTTATAGAGGTATTGAACGGCTCAGTAGTTACCAGGCAGTTTAGGAGTTGGAGGAAAGGGAGGAGTGATTACAGAGAAACATGGGATTTTTTATTGTTAACTTCCAGTGGTGAACACAAGATGCATTTGTCAAAATCCACAGAACTATAAAACTCAGAGTGAAGGTCAAAGTGACCTCTACTGAGCTACTTCAGGTGTGTTTACATCACTGCTACAATTCACTGTAGTGAAGTAGCAGAAGAGGCCATCAGTGGATGGGGGCCTAAGGAAAATGCAGCATCTAAACACAATGGAGCATTACTGAGCCATATCACATAATGAAATGATGCTCTCAGGAAATGGCTGGAACTAAAGCTCATCATGTTAAGGAAAATAAGCCCGATTTCCAGAAAAGTCCATGTTTTCGGGCACATGCTGAATCTACACTAAAACTTTAAAAATGACCTGAAAGTAGACACTGACTTATTAGAAAGCAGAAAGAAGAGCCTGGGAAGCAGAGACATGAGCTGTTAACTGTGGGAGGTAAATGTGATTAAAATATATTACACATATGCATAAAAACATTGTAACATGATTCATTACTTTCTGTAGTTTCTACACATTAATAACAATAGACAAAAACCATGGCAATACCCAGGGTCATCTGAATTTTTTCTTGTGCTGTCTTCTAGAAGTTTCTACCAATCTCATGTGTTAAGTAGATACGAATAAGAGAGAGGAAAGTTTGAAGAGAAAATGTCTAAGTTTTTTTTTTCAGAATAAACTCACCAATGGTCATTATCACAAGTCCCACCTGTGTGAAGGTGTATATAGAACCATGACCTATTTGGGGGAGGGTAGAACTGGTTTTATAGAAAATCGATTTATATCTCTGCATGTGTGGGGGAATCTATCCTGAAGAGAGAATAAAGGCAGCTTAACTTCATCTAGTCTCTTCATTAGCTGGAACTTCCGATAAATAATTAAAAAACATTTGCTATACAGAAAGGTACATATCTCTAGGAGGCCTCAGTAAGTTGCCTTTGGTAAGGACTACTTAGCAAAGAAGCCCAGCATCTCTAGATCCTTAACACAGCTTCCTTGAAGAACTTCACAATTTACAGAACTCTTGAGTCTAAGGTAGAGACAGTTCACACACTAAACACTCTTCTTCTGTTGTGGTACAAGCCTGAAATCTACCATCTGAAACCTCATGTGTTATTCTAGGTCAGTCCATGTCTCATATGGGTAGACAGGACCTGTGAAGTGCCCTTTGATATCCCAGACTATCTGCTTTGTCTGTGCTTTCTGGTGGCCCACACTCTGCAATTATTAACAAAGTTTATTGCTTCACAGAGTCTCTGAGCTTGATTTGCCAATCTGGTCTTATGTATTAGCCCACTCATGAACTCAACAAAGGGAGCATTGCAATTATAGCTTGGTTCTATTCTGATCTTTGTTCTGTTGAGTCACAATGAGAGATGGAGATAAACCAAAATAGAGAACAAATGGTTAGCCCACAGAAATTATTCTACAACAAGGGACTTATGAATGTTTCTGTGTTAACTGTGCTCAAATCAATATCCAATATAACATGAGAAATTGCTCTAGAAAAAAGTCTGGTGAGCATATGCTGGGATTTCAGGAATGGTTCTGTGTGTGGGCAATGGCATAGGGGATTTGTTCACATTTTCTTTTACTTTCTATTTTCTGAAAGTATTTTGTGTTGCATGCATACTTCACTTTAAGAAAACATAAAAGATAAACTCTAAAACCATAATCAGTTTTGCATAATGCACACTTATTACAGAAATGGTTCTTTTGAAGCACACAGCAGATAAGACTGAAAGGAAATAGACCATATGCTCCTTAGATTTTCTTGCAGTTGGTAAGACTGGAGTGTTTTGCTTACACTTTTTAAGTGTTTCTAGCATTTTAACAAGTGTGAATTATCCTTCTAATTAAAAAGTTGAACGTCGATGGAATCCTATGCAATGCAAAATAGATTTTAACTACAAAGTTCTGTCTTCACTGATGCCCTTTTTCAACCTCTTATTTCTGTAAAATAGTGTTTGGTGTATGTATTTATGCATACATGTATCCTTGTGTGTGTGCCTGTGTGTGTGTGTGTGTGTGTGTGTGTGTGTGTGTATGTGTTGGATACAGCCACGTGTCTGTGTCTGTACGCAGAGGCCAGAAACAATGCCAAGTATTTTGTCTAGCCACTCTCCACTTTGCCTGTTGAGATAGGGCCTCTCACTGGATCTCAACATTTCTTTGGCTAGGCTGGCTGGTCAGCAAGCCCTATGAGTCCTTTCCTGTCTCTGCCTCCCCAGTGCTTGGATTACAAGCATGCCTTTGCACCCTGGTGTTTTACAAGGGCACTGTGACCACATGTTTGCCCACCAAGCATTTTAACAACTGGACACTTAATAGTCATCCTGACAATAAATTTAATCTTCTGATTAATAAATACATTTAAATCTCTTGACATTTAGTAGTCAAAAAAGACAGCCTTTATAGACTTTGAAGCTAGCAGTTGGAGGTCATAAAGTTACCAATGTTTTCCTTGACCCTTATAAATTTTGTTAAAAATGTTGTTCGCCTCAAAGTCTTATCTATTCTTTTATTACTTCCATGCATAGAAATTTTATCTAATGAAAGTAGTTTAATAATTTAAGAGCTGTGTTCTTTACTAAGAGCTGTGTTCATCACCCTAAGAATATATATTATATTACATTATATATTTATATTTAAATATATTTATATATAAGTATATAAATAAGTATAATATATGGTATTTATATATTATATTACCTATATATATTTAATGCTTCTAAGTATTGTGAACAGTGTTGAAAGCACATGACATCCCAGCGTTAAGTCTTCATCAGAGTAAATGCCGAGCGCCCTTCCTCCTTTTCTGATGCTTTCTCAATAACTTCATGAAAGTAATTCTCTAAAGTTTAAAAAATAGAATTTTCATAACATTAGCTCCAAAGTAAACAGAAATATTTCATCTAGTTTCAGAGCTGAGAGCATATATTCAAGCTTATGATGTGCTTCCCTGAGTTGTCCCTCCAACACAGACTAACATCAGCCCACATTTGCTTGAAAAGATACCACTATATAAATTAATTCTATTCTTCCACTGAACCAATGGTCCCTAGCAACACCGACATGTCCAGGGTAGAGAATTCAGGAGTGCTTATTATCTGAGCAAGAACACCTACTGTCCCTGAGCTTGCATTTTCAGGGTAGAAGAAAAAGTTAAGATACAGAAAATTAAGGTGCATCTATAACCTTTGATAATAGCTTCAAACGGTTCTATGGAAAGGGTACGAAGGAGGCCCTGATTTGGACTGAGAGTTGAGGAAGACTGGTTGGAGGAGTGTGGGAGGGTTTTGATAGATCACTTTGATGGTGTCATGCTTGCACTGTACTTCAGTTGTCTGTGCCACCTTGTACTGATGCCCACGAATTTGAAGAAGCTAGCTTCTCTGTCAGTCATCACAGACAAGGGCAAGTCTTCTCCTGCCACATCTCCAAGTGACGTGGACTTAATCCTGCCTGCTTCCTGGTTTCACTATCTCCAGTTCTTTGAGGCCTTTGGAGGGTCTGTAACCAGTGGCCCAATGGTGTGGCTCCCAACTTGGTCTCTGAAAATGTCCCTGTTCAGTCACTGGTAGGTTTCTCACCAGACCATAGTCAGCCTGAGAAAAAGACCAGAAAAAAAGCCTTTAAAATGTATTTATTTTTATTTAATATGCATGGGTGTTTTGACTGCGTATATGTCTATGTACCATGTCAGATTCTCTGGAGTTAAAGCTACAAGTGGTTTTCTCTATCATGAAAAAGCAGGTGGTAGGAACCAAACCAGAGTCTTCTACAAGAGTGTCAAGAGAGCTTAACCACCGTACAATCTCTCCTGGCTCTAGAAATGTCTTTTCATGAAGAAATAATACATAATGGAGTCTGAGGAAACTGCAGGGTCAGAAAGCATCAGACACAAAGGAACATGGCAGAGAGCCAGAGGAAGGGGTGATTAAATAAGAGTAGATGAAGAAGCCTGTAGTGGAAGTCAACCCCAATGTCCTAGAACTCATGGACCTTGAGGTTTCCATGAAGCACAGTGCAAGCAAAGTCATTCTAGAGCAGAGGCGTGATAATCTCACCAATATATAAGTCCAAATGAATGCTGTCTTTATATTAGAAAGCAGTCTCATGCTAGCACAGAACATGCGCCTTTTACGCTAGCACTCAGGAAGCAGTGGCAGGTGGATATCTGAACATTTGTGGCCATCTGGGTCTACATAGTGAGTTCCAAGTGATCCAGGACTACATAATGATACCCTGTCTCAACAATCCCAGATACACACACACACACACACACACACACACACACACACACACATAACCATATGTGGCCTGTATGAACACCAAACTTAACATCAGAGTCTGTGGAATCAGGGACATCACACAGCAAAGGACTCAAGGCTCAGGCTTTGACACCATATGCTTGTTGCCCCCCGCTTTGTTGGTGTGTTACTTGTGGAAAGCTTCTAAACCGGTACAGTGGGAATAATTTGTTGTTGTGAGAACTAGATGAATAATACATATAAAAGGTGAACATAGTGTCTGGGACACAGTAAGTGATCAGAAATAACAGCTATTATTTCCTGACTCACTGCCACCGGGAAAGGATAAAATCATCACACAGTGGACCTTTATGCTCCTTACATAAGCTAATGCCAGAGCTAAATTCTACTCAGTGTTTTCAGAGTAATGAGCCAAATACATTAACTGTTTTGGAAACAGATGAAGCCTGACTATTTTGACTAAATATAGAGATAATTAGAGTCTAGACTCTATCTGTTGATAGGTTTGGGGAAGCATAATGAGAATAATCATGCCATAATAGAATAATACACAGGGCTAAAGTGAGTCAGAAATTTCACAACAGAAATGAAAAACAGCTAATTTTATTGATGTCAGAAAACCATTATTAGTCATTATTAGTTTCTTACGCTCTTAGGATGGCCGTTTCATGCTGTAACAACACCCTAATAAAGTAATCAATTATGCCTTTCTGTCTTGCTACTGTGGCCTTTTCTTCCCTCCAACCATAGTTGGCAAAATTATCAAGTGTCAGATAAAACTCTATTTCATAGTGTCATGTGTATCAAAATCACCCAACCTTTGATGTGGTTGAACAGACACAGGGAAGGCCTTTGCAGATACTGTCATTCAAGCCAGAGAATATTTTTTCCATATAAAATGTATTGACTATTTTGCCTGAAACAAGTCCTGCCTATATCCACAGATCTGAAATTAAAATTGTTTCCCAAATATCCCATTTCCTGAGTCCTGATATGACATGTAAGCAGAAAAAATCCAGTTTATGAAACTTCCTTTTGTGTATTGACATTGCATGTTATACTATAGCTACATACATTTTATACTATAAGCAAGTTATATAAAATTTACTGTAGGCTATGTGAATGAAGTGTGTATGTGAGGCATGGCTAAATCTCATTAGGGATCTTCACTCCAAGATCATTATACACACACAAATATTACAAGATGCAAAGAAATACTGACAAAGCTTGAAAATCAAAGCACTTCTGACCCTCAGCATCTCATGTCGATAGGAAATTAATTCATGTTACCAGGAAACAACACCCACACAATGGAATGACACATATAAGTAGATCTGCAATGCCAATACATGACAATGGAAAATGATGGACTAAACCATTAGGCTTTGGCCCAGCCTCAGGACCAAGAGCTGAGCAGGTATGATACGAGCACAGTGCTCCTGTGTTCCTCCATCCGTGTGGCAAGAAACACTATGACAGAGCACGTGCTTCCCTGTCTTCATCTCACGCTTTTGAGTCCCAGTGAAGCCTCAAGTCTGAAATTGCTGTACTGCAAATCGGGTTGCTAGAAGCTTTAAAATCAGATGTAATTCATTAAGTGTGAATGCCAGGGATCACTCGCATGCTCAATTCACTCCTCCCTCGTCCTTGGTTTAATAGAAAAGAGAAAACCAAAGACACAATAGCCCATGTTCTGGACAGGAAATGCTTTAGCGTTCTTCACTATTTTTTAATGTGGGATAATCCTGTAAAAAATTATTTTTAATTAGTGGTATTTTTTTCTTGCCAACATAAAATGTTAAAAGGTAATGCTAGACTTCAAAGCACTTAAACAGTTCTTTCTTTAAAGAAAATTTAATGTACTTTTTCTAAAAAAATTCACAAGCAATAATTATCAATTTTTAGCAGTACAGTACAATGTTTTAATAGTATGTACAGCATGAAACGAGCAGACTGGGATGGGTGGTATATTCTTCACCTCTGATAATTTCTTTGTATTGAGGACACTGAAAACATTCAACTAATTGTCAACTGATTTACCCTACCTGCTGTGTCATAAGATATTAGATTATTTCTTGTACTTCTCGACCAGTTAGAACCTCTCCATCTCTCCTCAAAATGTCTTCTCCAGGCACCAAGTACGTTAGCTTTAAACTCACATTTAACAGTGAATAACCTTGTCAGTTGACCCTTTTTTTCCTTTTTAGAGAAAAAACAACCATCCCACCAACCAATGACAGTGGAGCATAGCAAGACAACAGAAGAGACTTCTACTCTAAACCCCCAGGGTCCAACTTACCCACAGTCAAGGCTGTTTGTATATGTGACTCTTTCTTTTACTTCTAAGCTGGGGATCCTGGAGAATGCGTCATTGAAGTTGACCATTCTTACTATTCAACACACCTCCTGAGAAAACTCTGCATTAACAGTATACAGTCTAGAAACTGCACTTGTAATCTCTAAAAAGGGACTCAATAATACTTAGTTTACAATTAAATCCCAAACGGCCTTTTACTGTTCTGTGGTTGCTGGGTTGGAAGCATTCATAGTCTCTTCGAGGAATTATAATGCAGTTATAATATACTTTAATATCCTCAGACAAAATAAATCATATCAATTCATGATAATTAAAACCCATTATTAAAGAACCTCTATTTGCTTTTGCTGTATTTAACATTTCTAATTTGCAGCATATTGCTGTCTCTGATTGCTCTTTCTCAGAATGACTGCATGCGATGAATGGATATTATTATATTTCTCCACTTTCCCCTTTCTAACATGAATGGCATGGACATTCAGATTGTTCAGCTCACACAAATCACTGGAGAAAGCTGGTTAGAAGAAGTCTGTGCTCTGAGGAGAGAGTAACATTGGCCATATGGGGGAACTCTGTGCATCATGGATAGGGCTTTGCATTATTAGTTCAAGGAAAGCTCTTGAAACCCCTAGTTTCCAGAACTCTAGTGAGAACACAAGGTTAGAAGACCCAAGGCAGAAGTTGATGCTGTTAGAGGATCTGAGGTGCAAAGAAGCACCTGGTTCTTAGTGACTAGAAGACTGATGTCAGCGCTGACAGGTAGATGAGACAGGATATGAAATGAATAGAGTGGGGGGATCCTTCCAAAATGACAGGCTGTAGACGCATTGAGGATGGACCACCCTCAGGGTGGAATTAGTGCCCTCACAAGAAGAGACACCATTGCGCTGGCTAGAACTCCCTTTATAAGAAATGACAACAGCCATCAACAAATCAGGAATGCAGGCTTACCAGGACCAGAGGCCTTCCCTTAGACGTCCAGTCTCAGATGACTAATTTCTGTGGTTTAAGCCATCCAATATACAGGATTTTTGGCGTGGCAACCTGAGTAGATTAATTTAAGGTCCTGGGGAGGGAGACGTGAAATTATTTTCCATATTAAGCTGATTGCCTGTTCAGATTTCACTTTCACTAAAATGGTAGACCAATAAATGAATAATAATTTTTAAAATATGAGTGCTCGCAGTGAGGGCCATGTTTCTCACAGGGAGGGCTATGGGAGTGGTAAATAGCAACATGATGTAAAGATATATATTGTTTTCAGGACAATGTCACAGTGAAATCATCATGGATAGTAAACTCACCAATTTTTTTTTAAAAGATTAGTTAGAAAGACAGTTGTTGAATGCTTACTATCCCCGTGCTTAGAAAGCTGAGGAGGGAAGAGCACTGCCTTTGAGGCCAGGCTGGGCTACAAAACAAAACAACAAGAAGTTACTTGAAAGATGTGATCTAAAATTATGTCTGAATTTTAGGCATTATTAATTAAAAACATTGATAAACCCTTAAAAATATCAACCCTTCTACCTATAAGAGTTCCACAAAGGGGCTGGAGAGACGGCTCGGCAGTTAAGAGTACTGGCTGCTCTTCCACAGGACCCAGATTCAATTCCCAACCACTCCAGGGCAGCTCACAACTGCCTGTAACTCCAATTCCAAAGAATCTGATGCTGTCTTCTCCCTGTGAGGGCACTGCACACACATGATACACAGGCATGCACCCAGGCAAAATACCCATATAGATATAAAAAAAAAAGGAAAGAAAAAAAAGAGTTACACTGAAATGAAGACATAGGACAGAGAAAGAGGAAAATTCCTTCATGAAAATGTTAAGCTACAGAAAGTGAATGTGGCTACAATATAATATAATTAATAATTTTAAATTGTAAGTAAAATTCAAAATGCACGTGTATAGTAGTAAAAACGTACCGTATATAACAACAAGAAACAAAATATTTAAAGAGAACTTGGAGAGATGTCTGGGAAACCAGGTTCAGATCCCCAGCACCTACATAAAAGCTGGGCACAATGGAACACATTTGTAACCTTGGCATTTAGCAAGATAGGTGCTTTGTTTCTTGACAAAACAGCGAGCTGCGGGTTTAGGTGAAACACTCTCTCAAATAACAAAGTGAAGAGTCATTAAAGAAGACACCAATATTGGGCTATGGGTTCCATGATCACACACACACACACATACACACACACACACACACACACATACACACACATGTACACACATACATACACACATGCCCATGGATTTCTATACTCACATGCAAACATGTATATACATTACAGACACACACAGGAATGTAGACAAAGTCATAACTATCAGACGTTAATTCAAAAACAAGGAAAATATCATCAAATATTTATAAATATTCATTACATGCTGCAGAAAAATTAACACGTTCGATCTGATTTAATCATACAGAATCCCAAAGAATTCTAAAGAAATCATAAAGAGTATAAATGTTATTTATTTTTATACGTATGTATACTATTTAACAAACTTGGACACATAATGGCTCCCAAAGCAGTTTAAATGAGCACTTGTGGTCCTAGAGTCCACTTTATGCGGATATTTGAAATTATTAGAGAATCAAATTTAAAAAAAAAAAAAAACCCTAAAGCAAAAGGTAAATCACCCTGCTCAGAAATTTTTAAATGCGTTGGTATGCATTATAAAAAAGATTATCATATCAAAACTTATGGATTGGAACAGGAAGCAGTCTTTAAATGAATTACATATGTTTCAGAAAAAAGTACAAATTAAAAATATTAGGGAGGAAAGCAGAAAGACATTAGCAGACAATGGGAGAAAGATGACCATGACCCCCTGAGAGTTTACAGGTCCCTAGGCCATGCTCATGCCAATCAATGCGCATGCATTCCTGACACATCGTTGCCCTGCTGAGGAGAGCAGGGGATCCAGGCTGCCTTTGCTTGTGTTTCCATCCACTGGGAGCTGTATGAGCATACTGCATGATACTGTTGCTGAGGACCAGCTTTCTCCTCATAGTGTAAACTAGGAGCCATAAAAAAACAGCAACATCCATGTTCTCGTAATGACCATGGCCCTTTATTACAGGGCCATAAAACATGCCATAGGATGAAAATATTAACTAATGAGGTGGCACCTCTTCTTTGGAACCCCACTTGAGTACCTTGCCCCTGCACAGCCCTGTCTCCTCTGTTGGATGCTCTCTTCCTACCACCTAATGTTTAAATTTTCTGTTGTTTCAGATAACATCAATTAAGAATATCAAATACATATGGAATGGAAATGTAAGTTATTAAGGATGTCACTTAAGTCAATAAAAGTGGGGGACTATTTGAGCCATTGTTAAATATTTGGCAGAATTAAAATGTGATAACAGTTCATGAAAAGAAATTGACCAGGACAATAACATGACAAGCATTTCAAAGAATAATCTCTCTATTAAAGTACTGAGGAAATGGATGAAAACCTCAAAGGATTTTACACAATCAATCATGTATGACTGTGTTGAAAATAAAACCTTGTAATATAGATATTACTGACCTTTATAATTCTATCTTTTTCCAAGTGTTTATTTTATTTTATATTGAGGAGTGATTTGCCCCTGTATATGGCTATGCCACACATTTGTGTCTGCTACCTGCAAAGTTACCAGAACAGGACTTCAGATCCCCTGGAACTAGAGTTACAGATGGGTGAAAACCACCAGGTGGGTCCTGGGAATAGAACTCCCAGGAGTTCTGGAGGAGCAGCATGTACTTTTAATGGCTAGCCATCTCTCCCACTCTTTTATAATTCTCTTGGAGAATTCAAACCACATTTAAATTATTCTTTGTTCATATAAAGAATTACTAAAAATTGAAATTATAATGTTGATGTAAGGTAAACTATATGTGTTGTGGCAATGAGTTAAAAGGTAGTGTTCTGAGCTGCAGAAATGGCTCTACGGTTAACAGTATGCTGCTGCTCTTGCAGAGTACTTATGTGTGGCATATGACCATGGGTAACACTAGTTCTAGGGGATTGACACTCTCTTCTGGCCTCTGAGGCACCAGGCACACATGTGGTGCAAAGACATACACGGAGTCAAAACACCCATACACATAAAATGAACAATAATAAAATTAAAAATTAAAATGGATACAGTTCTGGTTAAACCCCCTCTATGTCTCCCAATCACATACACACAGTTAATCATAGAATGGTGAATAAATGGTTTCTGCTTGAAGTGAGACATTTGAATTGGCCTCTCGTGGCACCCAATTATGTTTGGATAAGGAGAACCTCATGAGCCTTGAAGAGCTCAAGGTTATTATGTACCTTAATTGAGATAATCCACATAATGACAACAGATTGGTGGCTAATCATCCCAGGGAAAGTTATAACTCTAACTTGAAATGCGCTCCATGCAAACGTTCAATGCAATCTAGTGTTGTTTCCAGGATCAATTCTTATAACCGCACCCTAGGCTCTTTATATCTTCCCTGGACACTCCACTTCATATTCTTTCTATGCCCCGATGTCTTTGTCTGAAGACTGAATTTATTTTATTTTTTATTATTTTTATTTTATTTTATTTTTTGGTTTTTCGAGACAGGGTTTCTCTGTGTAGCCCTGGCTGTCCTGGAACTCACTCTACAGACCAGGCAGGCCTCAAACTCAGATATTCTCCTGCCTCTGCCTCCCAAGTGCTGGGATTAAAGGCATGTGCCACCACTGCCCCGCCTGCAGTCTGAATTTTGTATGTCCATGGTCTTCAAGGTTTCAACACAGCTTCCTGAGATGTCCACTAAAACCCTCATTTCAACAAGCACCTCCTCTCTCTTATTGCACGATTTCATGTGTGCTCTCTGGAGAGGCTTAACTGTTTTCCAGGAAGGTTTTACTTACCAGTCTGTAATCACTGTTAAGAGAAGGGCTGGCATATGAATTATCTTAATACCTTCACACTGTATTGCATGAGGACTTGCACATAACGTATTCATTCACCTACTCACTTATTCACAGCCATTTGTAGACTGTAAAAAAAAAAATAGTTTGCTCCTAATAACTGTGTATTCACCGAGCGAATGAGTTAGAACAGAACATTAAGTAAGTGTAATAGGAAATTTTCTTTTGGCTTGATTATTAAAATCCATCCCCACATTTTCTAAATGATGAGAACGTACAGAAGACGGTGTGTGTGCCCTTCCGGAGATGCGCTTGAGGGGGTAGCATGTGTTATTCATTACATCACATATAACCTTTTCAAGTTTACAATCAATCTTGCTTGGAAGGCTAGTGTCATTTAAAAAGTGCAGCAGCGTGCTGGAAGCAGAGACAATCTGAGCTGGCTACAGACTGTGAATCCAAATACCCTATTTAGAGGTCCAAACATGAAGAAGGAGGATGTACTAAACACATCATTTTCCGTCCAACTGATTGAAAGGGGATGGTACATTGAAGCTTTGTTGGGTTTCAATGCATTGATTTTTTTCGCTACCTATTTTTCTTGGGTTTGAAAGGTACTTAAGAGTCTATTTCAAGTTGCCTGCAGACTTCTTTTCTCGTGTTTCTTAAAACTATTTGTGATTAAATCTTCCACATTGTCTTCCAGGGTCTAATGACCTTCTTCCTGCAGAAGTCTATTTTTTCTTTACAATATTCTGTTTATCACATCTTTATTTTCCACTACACTGCTTACTTTTAGTTTCCCCTTCAATTTTTCTGTTTTTTTTTTTTTTTTTTTTGATCCTCTGTTCAGTCCTGTATTTGTTCCCCTATCTATTCATTCAGCATCTGATACTTTCAGGGTATCTTCTAGGTCAGATGCTATGCCATTCAAAGAGAAGTACCTGAATTTAAAGACATTGCAGCCTAAAGTGATGATAGAGTACCCCAAATTATCAATGATGCATGTGGCATCACAAGCAAGCATGGATTAGTGCCATGCATATCATGCAGGCATTGCTATTGAAATGTCAGTATAGATACATTAGTTATGAGGTAAGAGTGGTAGCTAGGACCCTTAGATGATAGCATTAGGATGAAAGGGAGCCATTAAGGAAACAATGGGTAAACAGTGGACTCTTAGGTTGTATTAAAGAGAGTAGCAGAGATGCGGGGATGTTTAATAGGATGATGGCTGGTGCCTGATGGACAACAGTGTTTCTGAAAGTATCATAAATGGGCTGATGACATTGGGCCCATATTCTGGAAGCCTTAAAAATCACGTGTATGTGGACTTACCCTCCCCTAAAATTGAACTGGACTTTCTGGAAATCATTAACTGTCTTGGACCAACATACCGAGATTCAATTTAAAGATCTCCAGTTTAGAAAGTCTTGCACGGAGAGTAGAACCACATGAACTGGTTTTACTACCACTATGGGTATTTAAATCCTCAGCTTTTACAAATCATCTATGCCTGTTTAGACATTTCTTTTCACTTCTCTCCCACAGCCTTCTTTACAAAACAAACAAAGAACATTAGGTTCATGCCTGGTGGAGGTAGGGGTTCATGTGAATGCAGATGGTCATGGAGGTACTACATGTTTCTAGAGCTGGAGTTACAGGTTGTTATGGGTGTTAGGTATCAAAGTCAGAGCCTCTGTAAGGGTTAGGATGCAGTGTGAACTACAGAGCTGTCTCTCCAGCTCATGTGATAGGGATCTTTCCTTCATGTCTACCCCTTCCGCTTCCACCACTTCCAAACTGGGCTTTAAGAACAGCTTTGTCACCATCTAAGAACTTGTTAGAAATGCAGAACTGGTCATACCAACTGAATTGGAATGGTTTCTTTCTCTCTGTTTTTATCTTGCTGATTTATGTTTATGAGAGTTTCACTGGCCTGTTTATCTGTCTACCTTATATGTGCTTGGTGCCTCCCGAGGCTGGAAGAGGAGATTGGATCCCTGCAACTGGAATTACAGATGGTTGTGAGTCACCTTGTGGGTGCTGAGAATCAAATCCAGGTCCTTTAGAAGAGCAGCTAGTGATCTTCACTGCTGAGCCATCTCTCCAACCCCCAGAACTGTGTTTTAAGGAGAAGGTTAAAGTTTGGAAACCTCTACTTAAACACAAAGCCCTCAGCAGTCAAGATGCTTGTCTTGTCCAAACCCCTCTGACTGCAAAGCCTCTTTCTCTGACAGCCTTCTCAGCATTCAGAAATTGAAATAACTTGTTCTAAATTGTCAAACATCCAAACCATTCTCAAAGGATGTAGCATAAATAATGCACTTACATGGGAAACCAAACATTTGCAAGCTTCTGTACCTTCTCTTCCTATTTTGTTTTCTATTCTTTTTTAACTCATTTTTAATTTTTTTCATTAATTTATCTATTGACTTTATATTCCAATTACAGCGCTCCTTCTTTCCTCCTGGTCTCCCTCACACAGTCCCTCCCCATTCCCTTCTCCTCTAAGAAGTGGGAGCCCTCCTTCATCTACCTTAGCCCATCAAGTCACTGCAGGACTAGACACATTCTCTCCCACTGAAGCCAGTCACAGCAGTCCAGCTAGAGGAACAGGATCCATGGGCAGGCAACAGATTTGGGGACAGCCCCACGCCTTTTGCTCCAGTTCTTGGGGAGCCCAAATGAAGACCAAGCTGTACATCTGCTACATATGTGTGGAGATTGGGAATCTAGGTCCAACCCAAGATTGCTCATTGGTTGGTGGTTTAGTTTCTGGGTGCCCCCAAGGGTTCCAGATTATCAACTCACTTTCTAAAGGGACTGTTAATGGTTCTGTAGTATACAGCCTTTCTATTTGACATTATAAAAGACTGTAAATGTTCACCAACCAGGTACTTGCCATTCAACAGACCAGATTCCCTAGCTTTCTTGGCAGTTAGCTCTGATCGTGCCTTGATTGTGATTGGTGAGAGGCTAGTAGGAGAATTGTGGAGCTTATTAAAGGGGGTGGGGGGCCCTTGATTCTCTTGTTTTCTGTTTCCTTCCTGGTGGTAGAACATCTATGAGAAAGCTCAGGTGCCAGAAGCTGACTTGCACCATGATATGAACTTGAGAATATGAACTACTCATAAGGTGGGAATGAGAGAGCAGCCTCTGGTCAATACAATAACGGAATGCCATTCCAGAACAAAAGACTATGCCAAGATTTCTTGGACTTGAAGGAGAAATATTTCTTCTGTTTAAACAATACTATTGCAGGTTTGCGTATCAGAATCCTAAGCAACACTACACAGTAATGTGCTAATCCCCTTTCACTGCTTCTTACTGGTGATGTTCAAGTTACCAGTGATGCTGGTATTCTTCATGGCACATGGCACCATTGGCCACTTCTCCTATTAAAGCACATCCTCTGCGGGATGTTCATGAAGAGCCCTATAGAATGGCACAGGGAAAGGATATTCCACACAGAGGCCAAGCACGCCATCACTGACCCATACATGCCCCATGACACTGCATGGCCTGACCTTTTATCCAAATGTTCCTCTGCCTTTACTTATCACTTGCATCAGAGTTCTAAGACAAGGTAACTTTGAGAAATGCAGGTTCCTGAGCCTCAGTGCCAGAGACTCTTATATCCTTTTCAGGGGTATTGTGCTAACACATCTGATCTTCATTAACTCCCCCAGAAACCCAAAAACCCAGCCATAGGATAAAATAACATAAGTATTTCTGGGTTGAAGACCACTGTAGTCCCGAGACTCCTATTTTCTGCTCTGGATTTTCAACCTGAACAATCTCACTGTTTTCCAATTTGTTACCACATACATATTAGCAACATTGAGACCAGTCATGTCAGGTCATGTTTGAACTTCAGACTCATGGATCCAACAGCCATTTGGAAGCTCCAGTGGCTGTTTTGTTGGCATCTAAGGCCCAGAGGACACAATTGCATCTGCATTTCTTCTGGTCCCTCTTCTGCATTTACTCCCATGAATAGCATTGTGAGTGTTTTAGTTGTGGCAGTTAGAAATTTCAAATTCTTCTCCAATTCCCGCATCTTCTCAGATGCCTGTTAACCCCGTGTTAGCACTGGGGATGCACATTATCCCACTCATTCACTCCTTTCCTTTCCCCCCACCATTTCTGGGTTGAAGCTGTTGTTGCTTCTTGCTCCATAGTCTTGCTTTCTTCCAGCCCTTTCCCGTAGCTGCTGGAGCGAACGTCATAAAGTAGAAATCAACTTATGATGTCTTTGCCCACAGCCCTCCAGGGAGTAGTCATTGGTTTGGGATGGATGTCAAATTCTGTTGCCTGACCCACAAGAGTCTCATGCTATACTGCTGTTTTACTCTTCTAACTCTCGGCCCTCATGATGATATGCTTCTGCTTTGTCTCCTAACTCATGGCCCACCACTCTTTTCACCTTCATCTTATCTTACAGATTGAAGGAGATGAGCACTCCCGATTTAAACACTCCCCTTCCCTCCCGGCCCCACATCACCCTGGAATACTCTAGAATGCCCTGCTTTTTTTATTTTACTAAATAGTCTGCAGTGTTACCTGATTGTGGGAGCAGTGTCAGATGGGGTGTAGGAGACTCAATATCAAATGGTTTTGGCCACTCTCTGTGTTGCAGCTACCACAGAGCAGACCTAATGATCCATTTGATAGTTACTGAATGAATGCAGATTCTTAATTATCCTGTAAATAAGCTTATAGAGGTTTGATAATCCTCTCAGCATCATGTTAAGAGCTCTAGCTTGATCTAGGCTTGCTGTTTCCAAAGCTCCTGTTCTTGCCATGGTAACACGTAAGGACATTTTTATGAAAAGGCTGCAATAAAGATGATACTTAATACTTTAAAATGTTTTCTGGGGCCTCATTATATTTTCTCATTAGCTGCAGCTTCTGCTCATCAAACAGCAATCTGAAGCCTTGCGCATCTAAAAGCAAAGCATTTGGTCAATTAAATCAACTTAATAAAAGAAATAAATAACGAATTTGAGGGACACCAGCTTCTTGCTGGAGTAGTTATTTGGGCATCCCTGCACACTGCCTTCCATTGCAGTTAGTTTCCTCTTCCCATTTGGATTTAGAATCAGAAAAACACAACTTTTGCTGCCCTTGGCGTCTTCGTATCATGTAAGAAGTCAGCACTGGGTTGCGAAGACAGATGCCACCCACCTAACATGATGAATGGAAAGGTGGTGCTTGTGCCACCATCTTTCCCTGGAGCCACAGCAGCACATGTTCACTCTCAGGAAGATTGTATCACAGGCTGAGGAGAAACAATGGAAAGGAAAGAAATATCCACCATGGAGAGGAATGATTTGTATAACTACCTCATCTCCCACACCTACACGTGAGCTGCTTGCCTGAGTCACAAATAATATGCATGCATCAAATCTGAGAAGAGCCATAGCCACAGGACCAAGGAGATGCCATTGTCCCTTAGCACAGGGTCTGAAGATAAAACTGGGCCTAGGTGCTTCCCAGAGATTTCTTTACCCAAAACCATGGAAGCTAACACTCACAAGCCTCTGAGGGCTCACATGTCATCTAAACATCTCCTGAGTGATCACAAGCAATCTATAATACTCTGAACGTTCACAAGCAATCTATACATTTCCTGAGTGCTCACAAGCCATCTATACATACTCTGAGAGTTCACAAGCAATCTATACATCTCCTGAGTGCTCACAAGCCATCTATACATACTCTGAGAGTTCACAAGCAATCTATACATCTCCTGAGTTCTCATAAGCCATCTATAGATCCTCTGAGTGCTAACAGGCCATCTATACATCCTCTCTCTGAGTGCTCACAAGCCATCTATGCATCTCTTGAGTGCTCACATGTCTCACATGTCATCTATGCATCTCTTGAATGCTCACATGTCATCTATGCATCTTTTGAATGCTCACAAGCCATCTATACATCTCCTGAGTGCTCAAAGGCAATCTATAGCAATCTATACATGCTCTGAGTCCTCACAAGCCACCTCTACATCATTTGTCTACTAAGTCTACCTCTGATTGGTTAGCTAATGCCAGTGGTTGACAACGTCTTACCTTTTCCAGTAATGTCCCATAAACTTTTAAAAACTTGCCTAATTTTACTCAAAACAAGAGAAGTCATTTGCAGTGGAGATAAATACCATTTTTACCTGTCAGGCTGGGGAAAAAAAAAAAACAGATCCAATTGTTTAAGCTATGTGAGCCACACTGTGAAATAAGCACCTTCATGAATTGCTGATGAAGTAGATGTTGGCAATGCTTATAATGGACAATGCGGGAATGTTTATGAAAATAAAAACTGCATGGGTTATTACCCTGCAATTGAATGTTTATAAATTTATTCTACAAATGTATTTGGACAAGTGAAAAATGGCATGGGCATGAAATTCATTATGTATTGTTTGTGAAAATGCGGGATCCAAATGGCACTAAATGCCCACCAAAGGGGACTAGTTCAGGAGAAAAGTACTTCTGTGTGATAAGTATTCTAAAAATAAAATTCTCAAAAAAAAAGTCAAATCAAGAAAATTTAATATGATGCATATTCTCAGGAAGATATGTTGTTTATAATTATGCTATCACATTCATACATGTCTAAAGAATGCACAAGAAAATAGTGAATTGTAACACATGGAGAAAGCAAGCCGACAGAGTGAAAGAGAGCCCACAAGTGTGTGTGTGTGTGTGTGTGTGTGTGTGTGTGTGTGTGTGTGTGTG
>NW_022196903.1:2156451-2176176 GCF_008632895.1 Mastomys coucha
GGGGGGGGGTGAAGACAGACAGATGGGAGACAGAGTGAAAGAGAGCCCACAAGTGTGTGTGTGTGTGTGTGTGCACTCGCGCACGCACACATGTTTGTCATAGTGATGTATCATTTAAATACCCAACAGATTCATTTAAAAGATAATAACAGAGCTGACCAACTAACTGGAATTATAATTTCCCAAGTACGTGCATAAGCACCTGGTACTTAACTCTTAAATGTATGTATTGGCTTGTCACTCTTCTTTTTCTTCCTAGAATTTCTGATCCCCTGCAGAGACGGCTCGATCTGAAATGATAGTCTGTGGTTCAGATGACCCCTTCAGGATGAACTGAGAAGTGTTGGTAGTGTGTTCTTTTTAAAGGCAGAAGAGCTAAGGGCCCCCCAGTGCATGGTCGGTAGTCAGGGACCACAGCTGTCCTGTTGTTTCTGGCTGAAAGGAAACTGTTAGTAGTCATATACCACACATAGATACCAAGAAACCAGTTCCCAGAGAGCACACCAAGGTACCAACGTGCTGATGAAAAGAACAGGCATGGGTTCTGACAATGGCCTCGTCCCATGCTTGCTGCTATGGGCAAAGGCCTCTGGCCACTCTGAGGCTTAGTTTCCCTAGGTAAGGTTTTGTTATCTATCATTTTAGAGCTCAGAACTCAAGTAGATTAATGATGGTCAATTTCTATGGTAACCTCAAGGCTTCCTAACTCCCGTCTAAGGATGAGAATGCTCAAAGCACAGCCAGAAAGAGACTTTCTTGAATAAGAAAAACTCCTTAGAGAACAGAACCAGACGAGCTGGGGTTTGATTCCCAAGGAACTTCATAGTGCAGCACAGACTGTTCCTGTTTCCTCGATCATGGCCCCATTTTCTACATGCCCTATAGGGTTTTGCCGCAATTCTGTTATTGTTAGTAATAAATACCTTATCTGTTGATTGAGGGTTACTAACATTACAATTTGCTTATGTAAAGATTGCTGGACCCAAGGAGCTGTGCTTAGATCTGACTGAGACAATTCATAAAACCTAGATATTTTAGAACTCCTAGGGATCACCACCCCGATGGAACTATTATATTATGTGTTATATTTGCCCGTTATTTGATGATTTCATTTTTTTCTTCTCATTTTGGATACTCAGAGTTGGCTGCAAAAACCAAAACCACAGAATTTCTTCAATAAAGGGGTGCTTAGCCTAACATAGACCATTGGTGATGAAAATAAAGCTCCGCCACCTTGCCAGTTACCATAGTAACCAGATCCACTATCTTCGTAACCATGTGTGGTGTGGCTCACAGAGAACTCAAATCTCCATACCCATTTGGAGATGTTTGCCAAAGCCACAAACACATATCTCCACTCGCACAATTTTGCCGCTAAAACTTGCATTCCAGGGGTACTTGTCCATGAAGTAAAGGTATATTGACTAAGTTATTGTTTGTAAAACATACCAGTTACTATGGCCACCAGTGAGGCATATGGAAAACTTATGTTCCATCCAGAAGCTCTGGGAAGCTGTGAAAAAGAGCAGGGTTTTTCTTTTTCATGTGAACACAGACAATCCTGTCATAAACATTGCTTCAGAAAAACCTTAGAGGCCAGATATTTGTGTAAAACATTCGTACAAAAATCAAAGGAAGAAGGGAAATATTTTTTCATATCTGCTCTTGTCTCTGTGGATATATCAGAAAAGACTGAAAAAAAATATTTATTCAAAGTATTCATGGGATAAGGTGGCCGAAGATCTAGGGAATGAGACTGCCTTGTGGGCTTTATTGCTTCACTGAATTAAACATTTGGGCCGGGCGGTGGTGGTGCACGCCTTTAATCCCAGCGCTTGGGAGGCAGAGGCAGGTGGATTTCTGAGTTCGAGGCCAGCCTGATCTACAGAGTGAGTTACAGGACAGCCAGGACTACACAGAGAAACCCTGTCTCAAAAAACAAAAATAAATACATAAATAAATAAATAAAAATTAGAAAAAATTGGAGCTATAGTTATAAACTCTTGATAAATATTTTCAATGTGTATATTTTAAAGGAAAAATACAGCAGCAGTAGAGCTCCCCCCTATAATTCTAAGCACTGGCTCTGAAATGTCAACTGTATAAATTAAACGAGTCGGTTTTCTTCCACCTTCTAGAACATCTGTTTTGAAAAGACATTTGTGCCGCATTGCAGCAGAGCTAGCCTGTGGCAACACCGCCATCTAGCGTCCACGATGAGAATCTTCAGTGTATTTTCTACTGGGAAATGTTATATAAATACTATTATATAAATACTAGTGCTATGTTGTTGCTGATCGCAAGATTCTACCGCGAGTTCTGGACCAAAGAGCTGCCAGTCACTAGAGGTTCACAGTCACGCTTATCTTTTCTATCGTTTACTGTACAGCTGTAGGCAAAAGCATGTAATCTTTTGGGTCAGTTTTAAATAATTTACTTTAGACATTGCATTTTCCACATAGGATATAGTACTTATGACATGTAATGTTTTATTTAATGTTTTTAAAGCCATAGTTTCTTCACCTGTCAAATGTAGATAATATATACACTGGACAATGTTGCTTTGCTAATATTTTGAGTGAGTTGTACCACTTTAGAACAACCTTGTGAATATGATGTTTCCTCTTCTCCTTTATTTTAGGCATAAATGTTTTGCAACAATATCTTCACCTGAAGATTTTTCTCCTAGCAACTGTCTTGAAGTTTTTACATATTCCTCACTGATGCACATGTTGACTTGTGTTTTCTTAAAGATTTATTTATTTATTTATTATATGAAAGTACACTGTAGCTGTCTTTGGACACACCAGAGGGCATCAGATCCCATTACAGATGGTTGTGAACTTCCATGTGGTTGCTGGGAATTGAACTCAGGACCTTCAGAATATCAGTCATTGCTCTTAACCACTGAGACATCTCTCCAGCGCCCCCCACCCCTTTTTGTTGTTTTTTTTGTTTTTGTTTTTGTTTTTGTTTTTGTTTTTTAACAAACAGTGAAATCCCAAAATGCATTGATAGGAAGTGAGCTCCACCCAGGATTAACTGCACTTCTTCCCCACAAAATCCATGAATATGCAATCCAGGAGCTTCCTCAGTCAGCAAGCAAAGACCTTTGGTGTCAGGTGGAGGTGGGGCAGGGAGAGAAAGATGGAGTAAGAATGAGTGGTGAAGGAATGAGAAAGAACCGCACAGACACTGTTACCATCATTAGAATTCTTGGACCCAGGCATGCTGAGCACTTCCAGCATGCTGTGCGCACAGGCATGCTGTGCATAATTGGTTTGCTCTGCTTTTCAGTTTGAAAGCATAGTTCCCTTTTCCTAAAGCCTAAGGTAGTTTGTTTGCTTGTTTTATTTCCTCCTGTAATTAAAATTCTCTGAAGCATTTCATATCAGAAACTTTGCTTGTGATACAAGTGGAAATGAAAATGTGATAACATTTCCCCCTATTGTATTGGCAAAGAAAGAGAATCAGCATTGAGGACAGGTTATGAAGGCTGCATTACAATGAAATAGACATTCTCCTACTTTACTCATGAGGGTGGAAGAACTCTTAAAGGGATCAAATTAGGCTCATCTGTTATAAGGTCCTGCAGGCTCAGGCCCAGCGATTATGCGTTTGTGTCATTGGTCCCAGATATAAATTACTCATAGTTGTAACATGAGGTATACATAAGATGATGGGGTACAGCATTGTTCCTAGCAGCAAGCAATGGGGATCCACCTCCATTACCACTGTCAGACTGGCACTTTGATCCACATGGTGCAAAACTCAAAAGTCCTTCAAAGGAAGTAAGTAATTTAGTTAGAAGCTGATAATGGAAAGGCCCCCACACCGAATAACTGTATGGAGAAAAAAGCAGAGGCTTGTGAACAGTTTGCTATCACTCCTGTTTAAGGGGATGGAGAAGGCCCTGGGCTGGCATTTACTTGCATATACATGAAGATTTCCGGAAGAGTAGATAAATGAATAATCATCACCAAGGTTAGGGAAAGGGAATTAGTTACCTGACAGAGAAGATCGGGAGGGGGTTGATTTTAATGAAGACCTTTTGCACTTAACTTTTGAATTCTGTTCTAGTGCAACCCATTTAAAACAAACTTAAATGGGGAGATTCCTGACTATGGTGGAGGCATGAAACTCTAGGCTCCTGCATGTGGAGGTGGGAAAGGAACTCACGTGGAGTAACATGGGAATGAGTTGCACACTCTAGAACGTCTCATCATTTTCATCCCTGAGGGAACTAGAGGCAGAGCTGGAAAGAAGTATCCCAGACACTCACAGGGCAAGCAGAAAATGCCTCAGCTCTGTCTGAGGCTGAGGGCAATGGGGGACGGACATTCATCAGGCCGCAGGAGAGGGACAGTGATCCTCCTCAGAGTAGCTGCTTACTGCAACCCAATTTTTCGCAGAAAGATGTAGGGAGCCCAGTATTTGTTTTGAAACATTAGTTTCTCGTTCACTGTTATGTATGTATGTATGTATGTATGTATGTACATACGTATGTATGTATTTATTTCTTTAACATTCAGCTTCATCACTTGAAGTAATAGTAGGGGAGCTTAATATTTCTGAGCTACAGTGTAGTCATGAAATGGTCTACAGACATGAAATGTGCAATGTGCTGTCTATACTGTAAGTCAGCTCTTCAAAACATGCTAAGAAAATTATTTGTCTGGAGAAACTCCAAATCAGCAAATATCAACAAGTGATTATTCAATCCTTTAGACAATCCCCACAGTCCAAGACCATTGCAACAGTGAGTGAGCTGTCGCTTGCCAAAGAGACAGGAGATGAGGCTCCAGTAAAGTCTCCTGCTCCAAGGTCCCCAGCCCCAAGGGGCCACCTAAGCCTCAAAACAAAACAAAACAAAACAAACAAACAACAACAGCAACAAAGGGAGATCCTTGCAGACAGTTCCAGATGACTAGGGCACTCCCTTCAGCCCCAGGCCGAGAGACCCTGCAGTTCTCTGCACACTGTGGGACTTCTTATGGATAGAAGTCCACTTTCCAAACATATCCCACTTTCCTGTTGACTTATCGGATGTTTTGGTAGTTACTGCATTCTTCCTTTCTTTCTTCACACTCTAGTCATTCTGGAACTATGGGTTAATAGACCAGGAGGAGTCACACTAGCATTGACTATAAAGAGCGTGGGCTTAAGGAAGCGGTTAGGATGATTCTGTGGTTCCCCTGAAAAAGAGTTTTAAAGTATGGAGTGATGACTTGATTGCATAGATATGAGTATTCTTGAAGGGATCCATGTGAATGAAATTGTATGTGTATGGTGTTGGGCCGTCAAAGGCACAGGTTATAGAACACCTGTGGTATGTACCAGCCAGTCTTAGTTCGCCTTCTCTGTGTAATACCACTTTGATCTTTCAGTCCATAGCTGAACTTCTTATCTGTCACCCAGTCCTTGTAGTTGAGTAATTCCAGCTCTGTCCCTGGCTCCCTGAGAGTGGTTGATTCAAATTTGGCCAAACAGAACCCTGAACCACAGACTGAATGAGCTAATGTCTTCCCTTCCATCTTCTAGAATGTCTTGCCTAGTATACAAGTAGATGTCCTATGATAAGGGTGGCATCTGCAGGAGAGAGTGAGAATTTTTCTGGGTTTTCATTATGTTTTTTCCTGATCTGCAAAGGAAGTTAGCACAGTGTGGGTGTTTATATGAGAGAGGGCTGAGCAGAAGTGTCTCCCTTAGAAATGTCTCAACATAAAAAGTTTGTTACTAACTACAGACAGATTCAATGAAGGCCACTCTCTATAAGAGACTCAGGAAGCTGTGTGGAGGAGGAGGGGAAACGTACACTTTCCTACTTAGAACTGACTTCCTGATGCCCAGGGAGAGTGATGTCATTTCATATATCTGAGCTAGGAAACAAGTGTCATAAAACTGGCCTCACAAAGTTGTGGCCTTGTAACTTTTTAAGAGTGTCAGATCCAGAGAAACCCCACACCCAACGGTCTCTTGCAATTGCCTTCAGCCTCTGAGGTGACTCAAGACCTTAGATCCCTTCCCTCAGGAAATGACGCCTTGAACAGAGCAGCCAGCAGAGAAGAGGCACCCTGATGAAGGTGCCTGCCTCTAATGGGGCCATGGAAGATTAAAGGAAAAAGGCAACCTTCCAAGGAGGCTGAAATTGTATGAGTGGAGTCCACCTTAATGTTGGGGACCTTGAGGAGTGTGCTGGAGGTCAGAGTTCACTGGGCCCTGTTTGATCTTCTGTTTTTCTATATGAAAGGTTTAATTTCAGTTGTCACCATCTCCCTGCAAGCATAGTGTGAATTATGGTATTCATTTAATCATGGTGCTGGATTTTGACAAATCACATTAATACCTGACCAGGAAGAATATTCATCTCCTGTAGATTCTGAACTTTGAGCAGTGCCTGGCTTGTTGATGTTCTTGGGTTGTGCACCTTGGCTCCCAGTGGAGTGCAGAAGAGCACACCAGCAGAGTTTAATCATGTGACAGTGACAGGGATATTTGTGAAGATGTATGTGCAGGTACAGGGCATGCTGTTCTGTGGCTTATTCCAGACTAAAGAAAGCTAGCTGTACAAGTCCTGTGCACATCCTGTGTCAAAGGCAGGGACTCTGTACAGTTGAGGTCTGCAGAACTGGACCTCACCGCTGAACGGAGTTGGAGCTGTGACAATGAAGGTCTGGTACTGAGAGAAGATGGATCAGAGACAGGGTCAGATTTTGTGATATCTTAAGTCCTTAGACCAGAATGCAGATGAAGACAGACCCATGGATGGTTTATTGTTGTTGTTGCTTTGTTTATGCTGTTTCTTTATAAGCTACCTTTCTTCCTATTATATTCTCTATTCTTGGAGTTGAATTTATATGAAAAGATGTTAAGCTTCCTCATTGAAAAGAGAAATGTAAAAAAGGAAACTAATGAAGACATTTTTTAGTAGTACCGACGAAAGCACTAACATTCACTAGCACATGCTTGGACTGACTATGGGGCAGGGGTGTTCACACAAAGACTTTAGTAAATTTGGAGAATGCTATACAAAGGAAAACTATCTCTCTCCTTTGACTAAGTAAGTCCACTTCTCTGACCTTACTGTGCACCTATAACATATTCTTCCATTATTCATGCTTTTACACTCCAGGGTTTTAGTTCCCAGGGGTCATCCTCAATCTTAAATTATCAAAAGGAAAAGTCTAGAAATAAACACTTGATAAAATTGAATTTGCACGCTCTTTTGAGAAGCATAATGAAACATCAGACTGGCCTACTTCATCCTGCCCAGAGAATGAACCATCTCTTTGTCCACTGCACCTGCATTGTACACCCTACCCTGCCCTCTAACTACTTCAGAACCCTCTTAGTGATCAGACCACACACATCTGCATCTAACCCTTGGTATCAGCATTCTCCTCTAAGGCTCTTCATTCTGAATGTCATACAAAGGTTAATAGTGGCCTAATTCCATGGGGAAGGGCCCAAATCATTCAGTTCACTTCATCTCCTCTCCTGGGCATTGTCTCCTCTCAGACCATCACAAAACAAAAGAACATGGTGAAATGTTTTGAAACAAAGAGAAAGAGGGAGAGAGAAAAATCCATGTAACTTTTATTAGTTTATCTTATCATAGTTCTGTTGTAGTATTAGTTATAATCTCATACCATGCCCAATTCTTAAGTTAAGCTTTAACATATGTATATATGCATAAAGAAAATACAACATATGTAGATTCCCTTATTGTCTGTGGATCCAGACACCTCTTCCATGGGTAAAGGAAGACTGAAATGGGAACAGGAGTTCCCCACGTCTAACCTCAGTTCTTTGCTTCTGTGCTTGGACTTCCAGGAGCTGACCTACTGAGTACACTGTAGGTTCCTCTACTCTTTACTCTCCTTAAAGAACAGATGAGTGAGAGGAAGTAGTGCACAGTGAGAGGGTAGATGGGAGAGAAAGAGAGAGAACACATACCATGAATTATTGAGTGTGTTCTATAAGAGGTCATGCTTCTCTGTGATCACAGCTAGAGTCAAATGGAGTCTCCCATGGTTATCCCCATCACCAGGCTTAGACAATATGAGTCCTTCTCTGTGGTTCCTACAGATGAATGCTTGTAACGGATTTCTGCTACAACTAATCCCTGGGTGCTCATAACCCTGTTTTTGCTTTTATATTCCATAATAACTGGGATATCAACAAACATTAATTATTTTCTGTGTCAACCTAAAGTTTGCATACATATATTGAAGTATGTTGACTTAACATCAATTATATTTACTTAATACTCACAAGTTTCTCTGTCAACTTGCCTTATCCATGAAGCCCTCAGCCACTCCTAGTTCTCCCCCCACTCCTTTCCACACATTTCAGGCAGTGTGAGCACTCAACTCAGTCCCTACATTTGTTCAAACACTCTTGGAGTGATTTCTGTGATTTTGATAATTTTGGATGAGATTACTTTAAAATTAGTATACTAAGTAGAAAAGATTGCCCTCTATAATTGCAGAGAGGCCCCATCCAATCAGCTGAAGGGCTGAATCTATATATTAAAAAGCTGACATCAGCTTCTCCTGACTCTATAGTGTATTCATTACTTTGCTGTTGTTATGATAAAACATCATGACCAAAGGCAACTCAAGGAAGAGAGAGTTTATTTTGGCTTATGGTTCCAGAGAGATGGGAGTCCATCATGGTATGGATGAATTGCAGAAAGCAGCAGGCATGGTGGCAGGATCAGGAAGCTGAGAGCTCACATTTGTCTGAAGTGTGCACAAAGCAGAGAAAGAGAACTGGGAATGGCAGAAGGCCTTGAACTCACAAAGTCTACCTGCAGTGACATACTTCCTGCAACAAAGCCAAATGCTTCAAATCCCCCTGTCCAGTACCTCCAGGTGTCCAGGACACCTGGGCCTGTGGGGAACATTGCTCATTCAAACACCGCACAGAGCACCATGCCAGCCAATCTTCAGACTCAAACTAAGATGGATTCTGCAAAGTTTAGACTTTTTTGCCTCCCTAAAGTTGTTAGCCAGGTGTGTGTGTGTGTGTGTGTGTGTGTGTGTGTGTGTGTGCTCACGTGAATGTATATGTTTCTCGAGAGATTCTATACCATTCCACTTAAAATATCTCCTTCATTATGTTCTCTCAAGAGAAACTACTTGACTATGATATTTGTCTCATGCATGTATCTTGGTTGGTATAGTAGTCTGTATAAAGATTGGCCCAAGGAAACAGACTCTCAAATGGGATCTGGGGTCTAGGTTGTACATATTACGTATATTTAGACACATCATTTGTATTTGTGTATGCATGTATAGGCAAATACAGGTGCTCTAAGAGACCAGAGGAAGACATTTAAATCCTCTGGAGTTGGAGTTACAGAAAGCTGTGAACCACTTCACCTGGGCACCAAGGAACCAGACTATGGTCGTCTGCAAGATCAGCAAGCACTCATAACCACTGAGCCATCTCTTCCATGTTGCTTGTAATTTTATGAGTATACAGGTAACATCTGCTTGGGACAATTAGGACACAAAAGTAAGACTGGTGAAGTTATCCAGGTGTGCAATGCAGATCAACTACATAATGAGGCACCAATAAATGACTGTGGTTAGGAATTCAAGCTGCACTCTAATCATTTACAAAAGAAAAGAATAGAGAAGAAAAAAGAGAGTGGGAAGGGAAGGAAAATGGTGAGGAGGTGGGAGGATAAGATGGGAGGGGAGGGAAGTGGAGAGGAGGGGAGGGAGGGGAAGGAGAGGGAAGGAGAGGGGAGAGGAGGGGAGGAGAGTGGAGGGAGGGAATGTTTGAAGCATGAGCTTCCAAATCAAAACACAAGGAGAAAATGAAGAAGCCGAAAGAACATGGCTTTGGACTATTCTTACACACCATGTAGATGTGACTTAAAATGAAATCATGTGCTGGCTGCATGCACTGCAGAGAGGCAACACCAGCTGAACACTTAACCTCTCCAGGTATCGTTTGCTGACTAAGACATTTGTGAATAAGGAATGGCTTTTGAAATTGAAACAGAAACATGTACACTGCTCTGTGGGTTTTGATCCCTGAAATATCCCTGAATCTTCCCTCTTCCCCAAGGACTCTTTATTTCCCTCACATACGTTTCCTGCTCCATCCTAGGGAAGCTACCTTGCAATAGGGTTAGTTTCCTCTCCAAGTGCTCCCTCTTCTCAGTTACCTCCAGACCTGTAATAATAGTTTCACGCTAGCACAGCCCAAAGGGAAGAAATCAAGGTTGGCAAGGGATAAATCCTCTCCGGGATAGATGTAAGAGCTTGCCCTGTAAATTGGTAGGAGTTTTGGATACATACACAGCGTTTCCTCTGAGTATAGCAGATGAAACCCAAGCTTAAAATGAGTCGGATGTGCTGATATGGAGGTTCACGGATGAGTCCTGCTTTACTGTGTCGCTAGAACATCTGAGTGTGCCTAACTGGATGAGGTCTAGACAATGAATGATAGCCTATGGTTAATGAGGCTATGATAATAAACTATTTTGATTAAAAAAAGACATTTGGAGATTGCATAGCCACCTTCCCACCTCAATCAGAACTGCCAAGAGGGTCATACAACTTTTCATTTACTAAAGGGTAAGGAAATGCCTTCAAGTCCTCTATTTAAAAATTCAGATTTAATAGGTCTGGGATAGCGAGAGGATGTGTTGCCATGGAACAGGGCTGATGTCAATGGGACTAATAGGATCCACGAGTAGAAAGAAGATGCCAAGTGTCTCTGTTTGGCTGTCAGAGATAAAATGAGAGTGATTATTTTAATGAGTCACAGACACCCAGTGGCAATCCAGGTGTTTTGACTGGTTCATTAATTTGATACGATGATAATTGGTGCTGGTAAACAGGAAGCAGAAAGCACCGTAAGTGTTTCTGTGAGATAGATGGGTGCCAGATGCACAGAATCCTGCCTCATTGATAAAATTTCTAGGAGCTAGTGTTTTTAGCATCTGTGTGTCAGGTTCGCTATTTTACCCCGCCATATTATTGAAAAGATGGATGACAGTCACAGTGAGCTCTTTAAAAACTCTTGCCCAAACAGCACACATTTCTGGCTGCACCATTCCAGTCCCTTTCCTGAGAAAACCTAGACCAATAGTTTGATTGGAGTTTAGACAAAGAAGTAGTTAAGGCCAGTGGTATACTAATAGACAACCTCCAGTTTGTTAGAAAAGCAAGAAGCCTGGTTTGTAGCATTTATTTAGATTTACAGAGCAAATCTTCAAGCATAGTCAAGTTCTACTTAAAATTCTGTCACCAACCAGTCTACAGCATTTCTGAATTCCAAATGATTGACTCTTCTGAGCCAGTGTGTGTTGTGTATAGCATTCTTGGAAGACTAATGTGCAGCAAGCAGGTCTGCCTTTAACGGGCTTAAGGACCAACATACCCTATGGCATCCGACACATTTATGAATATGGTGTGAGTGTTTAAAACCCCGACAAGTGTCATGAGGTGACATTTGCTATGACTGTGTGTGTGTATGTGTGCATGTCTGTGTTTGTTTGTGTGCATGTCTGTGTGTTCATCTCTGTGTGTACACACCTGGGCATGTCTCTGTGCATTTGTTTGTATATATGTGTGCAAGTCTGTATGCATACATCTGGGTGTTTGTGTGCTCATATCTACAAGTGTTTGTGTGTACATAATACATTTGTACCCTCTGGTCAGCAAAGTTCTAACTCTGAAGGCAAGTAAAGTTCAGACTGAAGCTGTGACTTATTTGAGACACACTCCCATCTTTGATCTGAGTACTGGTAGAAACTGTGTTTCTGATTGCAGGACTCAAAGACATGCTCTGATGCAAATTCTCACTCATAATCAGTTCTACTCAATCATATCTGTTCTCTGTTCTCACCAAGCCACACTCTACTCATTCTCAGCTGTGACGGTTCTCCAATTCTCTGTGCCTCTTTCTGAGTTTCAGAACATAGCTGAACAGAAGACACCATCCGGCCTTCTGGTTGAGTTTGGCCAGTGCAAGGAGACTGAAAAATCAAGAGGAGAGCGAGAGCAGAGCTACATCTTCACCTACTTCCATCTGCCACCTTCCTGCTACCTACCATTCTAGCCATGGCTGTGCTCAGCCACAAGTCACATGAGCAGCTATCTTACACTGCTGCAGCTCTTGCCAGCCTGAAATAACAGTTATTTTCCTTCACTCAGCCTTGTGATAATGAAGTAAGACCCAGTGGTTCTTAGGTAAACCCTGTCTATTCACCATCTCTAGTGGATTTTGTTCATCTTGCCTATCTCTCTGAAAACAGTTGCTTTAGGATTCTCTCTTCAGTTGAACGCTTGAATATATCTTCTCTGTGCCTGACAGGTCTCTGCTTGGTGTAGTGACTAATGTACAGAATTATCTCTCCACTGTGACTCCATTTCAAAGAGTAAGGAGCAGCGCTTGGGCGTAAGTTTGTTGACAGTGATTCCATCAGGCCCCGGCTTTGTGACCTTTGGCAAATTATTTGTCTTCTCTGTGATTCAGATCACTCATCTGTGTAATGGAAATAACACCAGGCTCCTTGGCGGGTTGTAGTGAGGACTGAGTTAATGCAAGGAAAACACTGAGAAATAATGCCTGAACGAAGTAAGTACAAAGTGAGTGATGTATTGTAGGATGACTTTTATAGATCCCATCTGTCTTCGTGATGAACTATCATTCCCAGACATGGCATTACCTTGATTTTAAAATATAGAGGTTATTTGGAGAAATCTGATCTTAAGCATGTGACTCCTGAAAGCATCGCTTTCTCCTGCCAGGGGCAGAAAGGGAGATGTCAAGCATGAGTCCTCCGTAGTATGCCTAGGGAGGGAGTCATATGATAATGAGGTTGCTTCTGCACTAGACAAGGCTCCTGGCTCAGAGCCATTAGGAAATGGGAAGAGGACCCCACAGCTGCTGGGAACTGGATGCTGCTAACACTTAGTGAGCCTGAGCGCATTGCCTACAGACAAGAGCGCGGCCGGCATGCCAACAGTTTGACTTAGCCTCTGTGAGACTCTGAACGCAAGATCCTACCAAGCACACCCAGGCTTCTGCATTGCAGAATGAGTTCTAGGTTACTGAGTTTGTAGTAACTTGTTAGGGCAGAGACTGAACATTAATGCAGATTCATATTTTCACCACCATTGACAAATAATGAATAAATGAATAATGAATAAAAGTAAAACAGCTTAAATGTTTACCAGTGGGCAACTGTTTAGTGTGTGTGCGCATAACAAAATATGTTATAGTAGCTTAGAAAATTCTTAAAAAGCTACCTTTTTTGCAAGAATGAAGAAAGCTGAGTCTCTTGCATCTCTTTTATGTGAAAAAAAGCAAAATATGAGCTGTTCTGTATTTTTTCTGCAGTCTCTAATAAAACAATGCAGTGATGTGTATGTCGGTGCCTGTTTACATGTCTCTGGAAAGACACAAGGCACTCCCAATCAAGTAACCTGCTCCTGGTAACCATGGGTAACCAGGCACATTGAACTGTAGTGGAAAGGAAATTAATAATATACCTCTGAGAACGTTCTGGTTGTTGTATCGTGTAAATATTCTCTACTGAACAAGTTAGAACCAATTCTTTAAAAGGAAACGTATAAGAAGCAAGTGTGTTGTAAATAGTGGAGCGTTTTTTTCCAGTAGGAAGTGGCAGCCTTGTAAACTGTCTCCTGCTTGTGGAGCTGGAGTTATTGTGTGTAGATGGCGCCTCCTACAGGCAAATTGCAGTTCTGCTTGATGATTTTGTTTGAGATTGTTATTGTTTAATTTTTTTGCCAAAATTTGAAAGCAGTGACTACTGATGGAGTTCTCAAAGGAGCAGCTAAGTAAAAAAGTTTAAATAGCCATGAGCCTGCAACCAAACACACCCTTACAGGCAGTTCTGGTGAGGAAGGGTCCGGTGTGAGATAAACGAGGCTTCAGATCCTCACACTCGGCCACTTTGTGAATGAACCTTGTGAGAGTTCTTTTATTATGCAAACCTGAAATATCCTGCCTGTTTTGCAGGGTGATAACCCTATCAGAGGGAGTATAGCTAGTGTCCTGAGTTGAAGGGCTGGCTCTCAGTACCCTTTGGTACATGGCCCTCACCAGGCTGCCCCCCTAGTTTCAACACAGCCCTACAATTCCACTCTAGTTTCCGGGTCTTCGCTGGAGCAGAGGTCAGTTTTCCTGTATCCCACATACAGTTAGTGCAGCTAATTCTGACTGTGGTATAAAAGCCGATACAAAGTTCTTCATTTGTCTGTTCCCTTTGTCAAGGAAATACCACAATTATGTTTATACAGTTTAGGACAAAGTGCAACTGACATGTATCTAGTAGAATGCCAACAGGACAGGTTCTCCTTAGGATAGTTGCTGAGCTACAGCACACAAGCACACAGATGCATGCACACAGACTCGTACACATACATACAAACCCATACACAAGAGACATGCTCAGATGTACACACACAGACATGCACATAGATACAGATGCGCAAACACACAGTGACAGCAAATGACTCCAACAGGCACACACAGACATTCACATACACATACACACATGTGCACACACATGGACACACATGCACACAAACTGTTGCATTTTTAAAGTGATATATTTCTGTATATATACATATATATGTATATATATATATATATATGACTAAAGAAAAATTTGAGATCAAGAAAAAAAAGACTAATATCACTGTAATGTTTTTATCTTCAACTTTTTTCACAGTCTGTGGAGGCTTTTTATTTTTGCTTTACATTTAGAAAAAGAATCCCAGGGTTTTCCCTCCTGTATGGTTTCATCTTGCCTCTTCATGGTCCATGATGCCAGCCGAGGTTGTCAGCACAATGAAACCAAACTGCCGTGATGGGAGCAGATTGTTCTGCCATATCTCTAGGTCTCCGAGTTGCACATCAAATCTAGGGACGATCACTCCACACTTGTTCAAGCTGCCTCTGAGGGTCACAATGATCTTCCCAGCTCTGTGATCATCAGTGATCCCGAATTCACCAGTGTATCCGTGCTTCATCATCACAGTTAGGAACCGAATGATGACTTTGGAGCACGGCCTGATGAGGGCCCGGCATTTGCCTCTCTTCTCAGCAGTGCTGATGCTCTTGAGAGCATCTGCCAGAACATTAGTTCACACCATGGTGATTAAGGTAAAAGAATGATGCAGATGTTGGACCGATGAACACGGAGCTTTACAAAGACTCACTCACCTGCGAGGGAAGATGCAGAAGGGTGCAGTTCAATTTTTTCTTTCTTTCTTTTTCTTTTTCTTTTCTTTTTCGAGACAGAGTTTCTCTATATAGCTCTGGCTGTCCTGGAACTCACTCTGCAGACCAGGTTGGTCTCGAACTCAGAAATCCGCCTGCCTCTGCCTCCCAAGTGCTGGGAATAAAGGCGTGCGCCACCACTGCCCAGCAGCAGCTCAACCTCTTAATAATTAAGTTTTAATTGGAAAGGAAACAAAAGAAGTTCATGAGCAATTTTTTAAAAATTTTAAAGTTTTTTTTTAAAATTAATCATTCCTTTCATTTACATCTCAAGTGATATCCCCCTTTCCTGTTACTCCTCCACAATCCACTCATCCCACCCACCCTCTCCCCGCTCCCCTTTGCCTCTGTGAAGGTGCTTACTACCTTACCCACCCACCCACCCACTCCCGCCCCTACGCTGGGGCATCAAACCTCCATAGGACCAAGGGCCTTCCCTCCCTCCATATCAAACAAGGCCATCCTCTGCTGCGTGTGTATCTGGAATCATGGATCCCTCCATGTACACTCCAGGGCTAATCCTTGGAAGCTCTGAGTGGTCCAGCCAGCCGACATAGTTCTTCCTATGGGGTTGCAATCCCACTCTGCTCCTCCATTCCTTCCCGAAGCTCCCCCACCAGAGTCCGAAGCTCAGTCTCATGGTTGGCTACAAGCATCCACCTTTGCATTGGTCAGGTGCTGACAGAACATCCCAGGAACAGCCACACCAGGTTCCTGTCAGCAAGTACCTCTTGGCAATAGCAACAGTGTCAGGGTTTGGTGTCTGCAGACAGGATGGATCCACAGTGTGGTGGTCCGTAGATGGTCCTTCCTTCAGTCTCTGCTCCATTTTTTGTCCCTGTCTTTCCTTAGGACAGAAACATTTCTGGGTTAAAAACTTTGAGATGGGTGGGTGATCCCATCTCTCAACTGGAGGTCATGCTTATGTACTGGAGGTGGTCTCTATAGATTCTACCTCCCATTCACTGTGCATTTCAGCTAAAGTCATCCTTGTTGGGTCTGGGATCTTCTTTTTTAACTGGTGTCTGGGACACTCCAGCGGTTAGCCCCAGTTCCTCATCCCCCGCTGGTACATATTTTTATTCGATTACCTGACCCTCTGTATCTCTCTCCTGTCCTCTCCAATACCTGATCCTGACCCTTTTTTTCCATCCACCTCCTCTCTCCTCCCAACCCCCCCCCCAGTCCTTCCACCTCCCTCGATTATCCAATTCCTGCCTCTACACAGGACAGAAGCATTCACACCCCAGTCTTCCTTACTCCTAAGCTCCATATGGTCTGTGGGTTATATTGTGGGCATTGTGAGCTTTTGAGCTAATATCCACTTATCAGTGAGTTCATACCATGTGTGTTCTTTCGTGACTGGGTTACCTCACTCAGGATGATATTTTCTAGTTCTATCCATTTGCCTGCAAATGTTGTGAAGTCATTGCTTTTAATAGTTGAGTAGTACTCCATTGTGTAAATGTAGCACATTTTCTTTATCCATTTTTCTGTTGATGGTCATCTGGGTTATTTCTAACTTCTGGCTATTATAAATATGACTTCTATGAAAATAGTGGAGCATGTGTTCTTATTACATGTTGGAGCATTTTCTGAGTATATGCCCAGGAGTGGTATAGCTGGGTCCTCAGGTAGTACTATGTCCAATTTTCTAAGAAACCTCCAGAATGATTTCCAGACTGCTAGTTTTGCCAGCTAGCAGTCTCACCAGCAATGGAGGAATGTTCTTCCTCTTTCTCCACATCCTCACCAGCATTTGCTGTCACCTGAGTTTTTGATCTTAGCTATTTTAAAGTTTTTTTTAAATTAATCATTCCTTTCATTTACATCTCAAGTGATATCCCCCTTTCCTGTTACTCCTCCACAATCCACTCATCCCACCCACCCTCTCCCCGCTCCCCTTTGCCTCTGTGAAGGTGCTTACTACCTTACCCACCCACCCACCCACTCCCGCCCCTACGCTGGGGCATACATCAGGGGTGTTGTGCAGAAGGTTGAAGTCACAGTTTCAACCAGAGAATAATGAGTGGATAACCTAGAAACAACACATTTATTAATAATAATAAAATATTACTTAGGCAGGCGTATCAGATTGGAAAATCAGAAACCACATAGTAATATATGCATGCCATACTCCTTTGTACTAAGTTTTAAAGTAAACTTTAAAAAGCATGGGATTTAGAAAAATAAAGGTCATAGGTATTTGACTAGGTTTCCAGTCCCAGACGTGACCTCCTTCCTGTTGGGATAGATACAGTTAAATATCATATGTAATTTTAGGTAGATATAAAATGGTAGGATTCCTTAAGGATTTTCCTAACATTCTTAGTGTTACTTATCTCTCCTCCCTTATCTGTATTGCCCTCCCTTCCCCTTTTCCAATTAAAGACCCCTTCAGATTTTTCTCCTTTTCATATCACCCATATCCTGACGGTCCACTCTGTACCCTCCCTGCCACCATCACTACCACTGTGGTCTCTTCATACATGTTTGGCTTCTGCTCCAGGAAGTATACTCATATACAAAGATGTAAAACTAGAAATCTCGAGCATGCCATGTTTGTCCTACTGGTTCTGGGTTACCTCACTAAATATAATCTTCTGGGTCCATCTATTTACCTGCAAAGTTCATTTTTCTTTACAGCTGAATAATATGCCATAATATACTGTTTTAATTAGGGTTTTACTGCTGTAAAGAACAGACTCCATAACCAAGGCCACTCTTATAAGGACAACATTTAATTGGGACTAGCTTACAGGTTCAGAGTTTCAGTCCATTATCATCAAGATGAGAACATGGCAGCATCCAGGTAGGCATAGTCCAGGAGGAGCTGAGAGTTCTACATCTTCATCTGGAGTGTTCTGCTAGAAGAATACTGGCTTCCAGGCAGCTAGGATGAGGGTCTGAAAGCCCTAAACCACAGTGATACACCTATTCCAACAAGGCCAAACCTACTCCAACAGGACCACACCTTCTAATAGTGCTATTCCCTGAGCTGAGCATATATATACAAACCATAACATATGCCGTAGTGTATATGCACCACATTTTTAGTATTCATTCATTAATTGAAGGACATTTAGATTATTTCTGTTTCCTGGCTATTGTGAATCAAGCATCAATGAGCATGGCTTAGCAAGTATCTAAAGAGTAGGACATATGCCATGGAGTGATATAGCTGGATTATATAGATTTATTTTCAGCTTTCCGAGGATTCAGAATACTACTTTCCAAAGTGACTGCACTTGTTTGCATTGTCACCAACAGTAAATTGTGTTAAAACTACAGATAGACCGTGCTAATATAGCATATCTTTTGACTAATGATGATTATCTACATTGTATAAATGCTTCTTCTGTGTGTTTGATCAGCATTTTATACTTTGTAGCCAACCATTCTTTACATGTTTTGTTATGTCCTTTGGGGTCTGGCTTACCACACTTAGGATAATATCTTCTGGTTCCATCCATTTGCCTGCAAAGTTCATGATGTCCTTGGTTTTAATAGCTGAGTAGTATTTCATTGTGTAAATGAACTACATTTTCTGTAGCCATTCTTCAGTTGAGGGACATCTGGGCTGTTTTCAGTTTCTGGCTATTACAAATAAAGCTGCTAGGAACATAGTTGAGCAAATGTTCTTGTTGTATACCTTTTGGGTATATGCCTAGGAGTGGTATAGCTGGGTTTTCAGGTACAATGATTTCTAATTATTTGAAAAGCCACCAGACTGATTTCTAAAGTTGTACCAATTGTACTCCCACCAACAATGGAGGAGTGTTCCTCACCATCTCCAGCATGTGCTGTACCTGAGATTTTGATCTTAGCCATTCTGATGGGTGTAAGATGGAATCTCAGGGCCATTTTGATTTGCATTTCCTGGATGACTAAAGATGTTGAACATTTCTTAAGTGTTTCTCAGTCATCAGAGATTCCTCTGTAAAGAATTCTCTCTTTAGCTCTATACTTCATTTTTAGTTTATTTGGTGTATTTGTGTCTAACTTCTTGAAATCTTTATATATTTTGGAGATCAGCTCTCTATCAGATGTAGGGTTGGTGATGATCTTTTCTCTTCTGTAAGCTGTGGTTTTGTCTTATCGTCACTTATGAATGGACATTAGCCATAAAGTACAGGATATCCATGCTACACTTCATAGATCCTATGAAGCTAAATAACAAGAAGGGCCAAATAAGGATGCTTGAGCACACTAAGAAGGGGTAATAAAATAGTCCTTGGAGGTAGATAGAGGGAGGGAACTGGGTGGGGATGGGGAGGAGGATGGGGGAGGGGAGTCAGGTGTGAGTAGAGCTAGGAAGGCCAAGAAAGCGAGCAGCAATCAGTGGCTGGTGGAGGAAATGCATCTCTAGGGCATGCCAGAGGCCAGGGATCTAGAGAGTCTATGAGGGAATTCTAGCTGAGACTCCTAGCAGTGTGTGTGGGGGGGGGG
>NW_022196903.1:2176191-2202762 GCF_008632895.1 Mastomys coucha
GGTTTATGGAGCCTGAAGTGGCCACTCCTTGTAGCCAAGCAGGACTTCCAGTGGAGGGATAAGGACACCAACCCACCTAGAAAAACCTTTGACCCAAAATTTGTCCTGCCTTCAAGGATTTCACAGAGACTGAGGGAATGGACAACTGAACCAATCCCTGACACTATTAATGATATTCTATTATGCTTGCATACAGGATCCTAGCAACACTGTACTCTGAGAGGCTCCACTCAGCCGCTGATGGAAACAGATGCAGAGACCCACAGTCTCCACATTAGATGGAGCCTGGGGAGTCTTGTAGAAGAGTTGGGGAAAGGATTGAGGGACCTGGAGAGGATAGCAACTCCACAGGAGGACCAACATAGTCCTCTAACCTGGACCAATAGGGGATCTCAGAAGACTTAACCACCAACCAAGGAGTATACATGGAATGGGCCCCTTCCCCACATATGAAGCAGATGTGCAGCTTGATCTTGATGTGTGTGCCCCAGCAACTGGAGGGGGGCTATCCTTAAATCTGTCACCAGCTTGTGGACTATGTCGCCATAACTGGCTGCCTTGTCTAGCCTCAGTGGAGGAGGATTTGCTCAGTCCTGTAGTGATGTGATACATCAGGGTGGGTGGATTAACAGTGAGGGCCTCCCCCTTCTCAGAGGAGTTGGGAGGGGGCTTGGGGGAAGGGGCTGTGTGAAGGGGACTGGGGGGAAAGGAGGTCTGATTGTGATGTAAAGTGAATAAGAAATTAATGGAAATATGTTTTGTTTTGCACATGTCTGATATAAATTTTTGAGTAATTTCAACAGGCTTTGAATTTTCGTTTCTAATGATTGCTGTTCATCTACAGAAAAAAAGATGTTGGTAGATATAGGCCTGGTGTCTGCAATTATTTACTAGTTCTAATCATTTTAAAATTTTTATTAGTTATAGGTATACTATTTTCTATAATACAAACTGATCTTTGTGGGGTTTTTTGTTTCTGTTTTGTTATTTTTTGATTTTTTTTTATTTTTATTTTTGTAACATGACTATGGCCATTGGTTTATGGCTTGTCTATAGCTATTTGCTACAAAAGTATAAGCAGGCAATGGTAACAAAGACCACAGTAGGTACAAGTAATTACAAAGCTGATGATATGGACTACTTAGCGCTTAACAGAATAAGGTTGATGATATCTGCTGTGGAACATGGTATTATTCATAAATGGGGGATTCAATTTTCATTTTATTAACTATATGATACATATATATATATATATATATATATATATATATATATATATATATATTCTTGCCTAGTTTAAGCACTTACTAGGACTCCAGCACCATGGTGAATACGAGTGCCGATATGCCACGCCCACTTGTTTACTCCAGTAAAGTCTGTCATATCAGGATTGAAAGCCTGATTATGGACAAGAATCGTATGACTTCAAAGGGAGTTTGTGCCTCCTGGGTATTCAGTCAGTCGTTGGGATCTCCTAACTCAGATGTGTTTCAGATTAGTCTTTCCAATCGTCAACATGCCTTCTTATTCAGGCATAAAGGTACCCCAAGAAATGATTCGTAAATGGCTAAAACTTATTGGGTGTTGTTCCCTGGCAAGCACAGCATTCCAATATATCCTAATTTATTACCAAGCTGTAATTAGCTTGGAATTTCTCACAAAGAAGCTGCCTTATCAGACAGGGTGTCCTCAGAGTTAGCAACAGAGGTCAGGCACATAGAATTCTCAGGTCAGTCCTACTGAAGACAGAACTGTTTTACATACCAGAGAGTAATCAAAGGGCTTCCCTCACTTAAGGGCATTAGCAGGAACTGCTAGATTGGAACTTCCTGGTGCTTGCCTTCAGCAGACCCAGAGAATTAGCATGGGAATACCAAAACAGCCCCAGCAAAAAGGGCACCACTGCTCTTCCTCCTGCTTCACACCTGGATGCCTGATCTTACCGACCTTAATGTGACTGTCACTTGCCTATGTGACTTCTGTCTTGCTGTCTGATCTTACTGACTTGATGTGGCCCTCACCTGCGGTGACTTTTGTCATTCTCTCTGTTTTCTGTATACTATATAAGCCTGGTTTCCACTTTGTGCATGGACTTAGACTTGGACTTATACATTCAGATTTGAGACAGAGTATTTGAGCTTCGAGCCTCATGCAGTCCCCAGCCCCCGGGGCCCAGACCGCTTGGGCCCGGGAGTTGCAGTGCCTGTCCAGAAGAGGTAGCTGCGTTAGACCTAGTGTGTTTCAGGTGGCCTCAGATGTACCTCAACTGCTGAGCTGCCAGATTTCTCATTTCTCTTTTGTAATGACTGTAAAAGCTTCATGCCATTTTTAAGGAATACACTCAGACTCAGCACTTCCTTGTGTCGACTGTCACTCACCAAATTTTTTGCCCACCTAACCAGAACTCTTATCCTATGGAACAAGAGGTCCCCCAAGCGAACCCAGTCCATGGCACCGACATAGCTCATGCTTTCTTTGTTTATAATAGTACAGGGAAAGCGATTCAGCTTTTCCTTACATATGATGGTAGCTATAGGTTGTGTTCACTTTCTTTATGACATTGAGACGATCCCCCTGTATTAGCTGTAGATTGTGAGGCTCTTTCTGTAAGGTTGAGAAGGCTCCCCTGCATTTCTGATTTTATGATTGCTTTGTGATGAGTAGATATTGAATTATTTTCTGGGTTAATCATAGTAGATCTTCTCTACATGCTAATGTTCCCAATGGTTAGCATTCTTTGTCTAATCTAATCACCTAGGAAGAGGGCCTCAATCGAGGATTGTCTAGGTCAGGCTGTCCTATGAACGTAACTATGAGTTATTTTTCCTGATTGTTCATTGATATAGGAAGTCCTTGTCTAAAAACAGGGGACACCATTCCCTGGGTTTGGGTCCTGAATCACATTATCAGAAGTGAGCTGAGCAGTAAACATGCAGAATGCAATCTCTCTCTGCTCTTGACTCTGGGTGTGATGTAAGTAGATGACTTCAGTTCCTGCCACCTTAACTTCCTCTCCATGATGGACCCTGGCCTAGTACTGTAGGGTGAAATGAACCTCTTTTTACCTAGCATCAGAAATGAAACTAGAGCAGTGTTGAACTACATTGACTTTAAAATCAGTTTGTGGCATTTGTGGCGATTTGGCATGTGTGGAATGAGTCCACTTAGTTGTGATTGAGACTTCTTTGTTCTGGATATAATTTGGTAAGATTTTTAAAGATTACTTTGTTTGTAGTGCTCTTACTTCATGACATCCTTTTCTTCTCTTGCTACGAAGATAATATTAGTTCACAGAATAAACTGAGAAAGTTTTGCCCCTTTATTCTCTCTGAAAGTTTATGTAAATGTTTATGAAATTTTTCAATCAATTCTGCATTGAAATAGCATTACATTGTAAATTCTACATTGAGGTAGTATTAAACCATAACTATCCTGATCTTTTTATCTCTGGAACTTTAGGTTTTAAAATCAGTTAATCAGTTAGCTGTGGAGTTCTTCAGATGGTTCATTGTCTCTGGTAAGTAGAGTTCTCAAGCTGAGTTTTTTAAGGACAGATCCTTGGCACCTGAGTGGCACAGTCCCTGTGCGTGGCTGAGAATAGTCTCCCCTTTGAGCCTTCCTGTCTGCAGATACAGGTAAGCCCTCAGTGCTTCAGAGCTGCCGTTTGTGTCTTCTCTCTCTTTTCCTTGTCAGGGTTTTCTAGAGACTTTTCAATTACATTGATATTTTCCCCCAACAATTAACATTTGATTTGCTCGATGACCTCTCTTTTTCACACTTCATTCCATTGATTTCTGACTATGTCGGTGCTCCCTTGGTATTCCCTGCTCTTCTTTGAGTCTGGTCTTTTCTAGATATTTCTTGTACTGTTATGAGTTCTGCCTGCTGAGTTTATTTTTTTATTGTTGTTATTGTTGTTTGTTTGTTTCAGCAGACACTCACATTATTTAGGTTGCTTCCTGTGTAGCTCCAATGCCAAGATACTTCTCAAAGCGTTCGTGGTGTTACTGTATTCTGTAGTGCTGTGTGCTACCCAAAGACTACCTGAAACTGGATGGCACACAGCACAATAGATCACTTCTCAACACTTGCCCTTGTTGGAGATAGAGAATGGCTTAATGGTTAAAAACATGTACTGCTCTTACAGAGGGCTAGAGTTCAGCTCACAGCACCCACACTGGGTAGTGCACAAGGTTTACTATGTGCTGGCACTTCAGCTCCAGAGAATCTGACACTCACTTTTAATCTTCTTGTACATACATATGCAGAGAGAGAGAGAGAGAGAGAGAAAGAGAGAGAAGCAGACAGACACAGAGACACACAGACAGAAAGCAACATTGATCTTCTTGTGTTAGGAGGGCATAGGACTTTGCTTAGGACTTCGTATGCAGATGTCAAGCTTCTCTTCTTCAGTCCTATTCTTCAACCAGTGTCCAACTGGGAAGGGCAGGAAGCTTCCTAACAACTCTCAAGCATGACTAGGAAGTCCAGACTCCCCTGCCACCACTTTGTTTCTGTCTTAGTTAGAATTTTATTGCTGTGAAAGGACACCACAGCAACTCCTATAAAGGAAAATGTTTAATTGGGGCTGGCTTAAAGTTTTAGAGGTTTAGTTCATTATCATCATGATGGGAAACATGGCAGCATTCAGGCAGACATGGTGCTGAAGACAGAGCTGAGAGTTTTACATCTTGATCCAAAAGTGGCACGGAAGGACTGTGTACCACACTGGCATAGCTTGAGCATAGGTGACCTTCAAGCCAACCTACACAGTGACACACTTCCTCCAACAAGACCACACTTCCTAACACTCCCTATGGGCCAAGCATTCAAATACTACATTCAAATACAAGTCTATGGGGACCATTCCTATTCAAACCATCACAGTCTGAGAGAGAGAGAGAGAGAGAGAGAGAGAGAGAGAGAGAGAGAGAGAGAGAGAGAGAGAGAGAGAGAGAGAACAACATTATAATGCCTCAAGTCCCCCAGTCCCTGTGCCTCTCCTCTTCCATTTCCCATTCCTTTGGTTGTAACTATGCACTTTGTTCAGTTCTTTCTATAGTAATTTGTGGAAAGGATTTATTGAAATATATTTACTTTTCCTTATTTAGATCCATCAGCTCGGTGGCTTCTTTATCTTGGTATAACAGCTTCCTAGCCATGGCCACCCCTTCATCATTCTGATTTCTTCCTTATTCTGTTTCAAAAATTAATGTAATGCAGAGGCACTATTCTTAACCTCTGACAGGTCTCTGTTTCTTTCCAAGCACAGACTGCCTGCCACACAGGATTCATGGCGCTCAGGATGTTTGTGAATGAGCCCTGGAATGTTATCTTTAATGGCAGCGACTTCAGTGGATGCTATTGTCAGAAAAAAATGAGGCTTTTGGTTCTTGAAAACAGAAGATGGGCTTGAACTGTTCTTACTCTATGCACCTAGAGGATCCATGTACCTTTCAGGGTCTGATTCACTCCAAGAAATATCTGTCCACAGGCACACGGAGAGGGTATTTTGTTTATTTGCGTATGTTTGGTTTCTTCATGGCGAGGCATTATAGAAGACTAGGGAGGAGAGGGCAGAGGCAATCCATAGTATTGCTTCAGCCCATCTTCATAGATACAGTCAACATTCAAGAACAAATTTCTTCACATACTTTCTTCACATACTTAGAGAAAACAATAACACCAATATTATAAAATGCTTCTTTCTACAAAAGAGCACACCCTGTCTCCTGAAGATCCCAGTGCAACAGTCTTCACATAATCAATTTCTGAATAGTGTTTACTCTTTTCACTATGAATATATGCAACAATCCATTACCAATAAAAAAAAGATAAAGTTAAACTTCATAATATAGTTTGAGCCCCAGGGGAATGAGAAAAGAAGCTAATATTATGTGGCTTGTAAAGGAACCATAGCTGGCATTAACAATTAAATATTCACAGCTGTCTGATTCCATTCTTTGGCACAAAAAAGAGATTGTTTTCCTGCCTCATTGGAATAAGTTTGAGAAAGGCAAGCTGATGGGGGGCTTTACGAGCACCTACAGGCAGAAAAAGTATTCATGATTTCCAGATCAAAGCAGCTGATGGCTGAGACAGAACTACCTCATTTTTCCTCTACACCAATGCTAAGGGTATACATGCTCTGGGTGGTAGCAAGGAATATAGGATCTTCTGTAACAGTGTGAAACAAATCTGCCACTAGGTAAAGGCACACATTTGAAGTAAGAAATAAACTTTGGTTGTATTAAGTCACTGTATTTTTTAAATTTACTTCTAATCAATACCAGAAAACAAACATGTTAATGGGATACCATGTGACATGTAGACATATTATATAGTATGTAAATCATCTTAATCATTTACTTCCTCAAAAGTTTACAATGCTTTATGTTGAAAACTTTTCAAAAAATTTCTTTTGCTAACTTTGTGAAATGTTCAGTACATTACTTTTATTTATAGTTATCATGTTATGCAGTAACACATCAGAACTGTTTGGTGTTATCCAGCTACATCTCTGAATCCATTGATCAGTGTTTCCTCATCCCACTTTTACTCTGCCTTGCTTGGTCTCCAGTAAGCACTATTATTCTGCCTTATCCTCCTCCTCTTCCTCCTCTTCCTCCTCCTCCTCCTCCTCCTCCTCCTTCTCCCTCATTCCTCTTCTTCCTCTTCTTCCTTTTTCATCCTTCCCCTTCCTCCTCCTCCTCTTCTTCCTTATTTTTGAGATAGGTCTCATGTATCTGAGGTTGGCTTGGAACTCACCAAGCAGCCAAAGATGAGCATGATTTTCCAGTCTTCACCCTAAGTATGGTGGACACCATAATGCCTGCTACATGCAGTACTGGGGATCAAATCCAGGGCTTCACACATCTTAGACAAGTACAATCTCAACTCAGCTACTTCTGTGATGTCCAAGTTGCAGGTATCCAGAGACCACCAATGAGCCAATTCTGATGTAAAAGACATAAGGGTCATAGTTTGAGCTCTAGAGCAAGGTCTCTCATTGTTCACATTCCAGTGAGAGTCAGAGTGAGAGCCCTGAGTCTAGGAGTGTCAGGTATTTATTGTAGTTACCTCAAGATTGGAGAATTTCCACATGGGTCAGCAAGTTAATATTTTTAAAAATGCATTTATGGCATAATCTGCAGGAACTGTATATGGGGGCAAAACCCCTTGACAAACAGAATGGCTAAGTTATCTATTCGCTGTAGGATGTCTCAAGTTATCTTTATGTACCTTGACCCTGCTATTGTAGCCTGACTGGCTGTTGCAAAGAGGGGGAAGGGGTATCATAGGATACTCACTCTGGAGGACCCTGATTTTCTTCCTGGAATTGGAGTTTAGCCCCTGGTGTGGAACAAAAGTGGTATTTGTCTTTTTTTTTTTTTTTTTTTTTTTTTTTTTGACTGACATATCTCCATTTTCTTCCATGCTCTTACTTTTCCTTGCTAAATAGTATTCTATTACATTTTAGTAATTATTTTCTCTGCCCATCCATCAATTTCTGGTTTCTCAAGTTGATTCCATTTAGGGTCATTGTGAACAAAACTTCAGTGAACATGGAAATGTAGATTTCTTTGACATCCTAAATTCATTTCCTTTGGATATATACTAAATCGTGGTATTATTCAATCATACAATAGTTCTATTTTTAATTTTTGAGCAGCATCTGTAAGACCCAAAGAGCCTTACATCCAGGATGTCCCACTCATAGAAACACAGAGATGGAGATCTATGCAACAAGCAAAAGGCTTATTGATCCAGCGTGCTGGGACTGTCCTGCAATGGGGCAGAGGCGACCCCCAACACTCCAAGCACACAATTTTTATACAGTTTTTGAGGGTAGACTTTGGTAACAGATTGAATTGTTTACACCCATTTGAGGCCCGAGCTGACCTTTCTTGGCATTGGTGGTCCCAGGCAAGGTGTGGTCTTAATCACCAGAAGGGGGAACTGAAACATTTTTGGTCGTTATCTGCACCTGCCCTGCCCTGTGGTAAGGGCATAAAGTTTCTATTGCTGGGACATTCCCAGAAGGGAATGTGCATTCCTGGCAAGGTCTTTCAGCAGCCATCTTATGTTCTCTAAGGTCACACACATCCGTGCTTTTTTTCAGAATGATGGAACTATTTCATACTCCTACCTACAGTGTGAGTTGGTCCCTCCTCTGCACATCCTCATTGACACTTTTTATCTTTAGGTTTTTTTTTTTTTTTCTGATGATAGTGACTCTGTTTTTCCTCCTTTGATAAGTTTTAGATTCAGCCTTAAGGGTTTTTTTCTTATTTATTTATTTATTTATTTATATTTATTTACATCCCAAATGCTGCCCCTCCCAGTCCCCTCCTCACAGAGTCCCTCCTCCTCCCCTTCTCCTCTGAGAGGATGGCCCCTCATATCCCCCCAACCCTGGCACCTCAAGTCTCTGCCATATTAGCTGCATCCTCTCACGCTGATTCCACACAAGGCAGGCCTAATGGCAAACAAGTACCACAGTCACGCTATAGCTTTAGTGAGAGACTCCACTCCAGTTCTTGGGGGACCCACATGGAGACTGAGTACATTGGCTACTTATGTCCCCAGGGCCTCGTTCCAGCCAGTGTGTGTTCTTTGGTTGGTGGTTCAACCTCTGAGAGCTCCCAGAAATCCAAGTTTTCAACTCAGGATCAAAAGGACATGCATGATATATACTCAATGATGAGTGGACATTAGCCATAAAGTACAGAATACTCATGATACAGCCCACAGACCCAAAGAAGTTAAACATCAAGGACCATACTTAGAAGGAGGAATGAAATAATCACAGGAAGCAGAGGGAGAGAGGGACCTGAATGGGAGAAGGAAGGCATGGAAGGATGGCATGGAAGGGCAGGTGTGGGAGAGACAGGAGAGAGACTCAGAGAGCCAGGAGAATGAATGGAAATCTGCAGCTCCTAGGTGGGGGTGTTGGCATGGCCTTGGTGGGGACAGAATGAAGTGGTTCTTTCCCCTGGGACGGGAACAGAGGACTTGGGCCTCCACAATTGTCGATGGCAGTGAAAGACCCCTCAAGAGAGGAGACCCTCACTCTAGTCTTGGGATTACACAACCCCCGTGAAACTCACGAGAGACTGATCTTGCTGCAAACACACGAGGTTTATTTGGGAAACCAGTGTACTGGGGCTGAGCTCGGGCAGGGGCAGAGGAGTTCGACCTCAAGCTCAAGAAGTAGGGTATTTAAAGGAAAAACCCACAAACCAGGGGGAATGAGGGGAATTCCAACCCAAGTTATTCAGTCAGTTAGGGAGGGGAACATATTCATTTTAGGAATGTAATCTTCTACTGGTCAGCAGAGTGGAGAGCCTCGTGAACCAGTTGACCTTCATTCCTAGTTCCACTCTCATTGTGGACCAGTCAGGAGGGGCAGGTCTCTGGAACCAGAGCCCTGAGGCTCTGAGTTAGCCAAGTTCCTGGAACCCAGAGCTCTGAACTGGCTGACCTGCATTCTTAGTTCTGCTCAGTCTGCTAGGGGTCATAAAAAACTTTTTTTATACCTTTCCTACTTTTCAGCAGCTGTGGGTGAAGGGCTTGTTTGTTTAATAATTTACATATTTTGTAATCCTCTCTGTTAACATTAATGACTCTATGCTAATCCCAGACAGCTGCAAGTCCAGGAAGTGAAGGTGTAGCTAAATGCTGGAACTTTCAGGACAGCCCTTAAGTCTGTGGAAAAGTCTTAAAACATTAGCCTAAAAACATTAGTTCAAAAATATATAATTTCTCAAATATGCAAAATATAAGAATGCAATATGAATTGTATAAGGGACTTTACAGATCTAAAGGGACAGAAGCAGCTATGCTTTGAGTCAGTTAAAAAGATACAAAGACTGGCAGATACAAATGCAGGAAGATTCTCGAGTTCAAGGTCAGCCTGAGACAGAGCTAATTTAAGTCCAGGTGTGGTAGAAATGGTAATTTTCCCTGGGAGAGAGCTTATCTGTCTGTGATTAAGGCTGTGAGGCTAGCAGATCTCTGAATTCCTTTGCAATGGTAAAAGATAGTGTGTGCTTGCTGTCTCCTAAGAATCAAGGGGCTGGTCTCAGGATGCTGATTCATAGGTTAATCAAAAGAGAACCTGGAGTAAATGACTGGATTGATATGTAAAATAAAGGACTGGGCTTAGTATCTGCAAGAGATGGCTTACGCAGAGAATTTTTTAGACTAGCAAGAGAGAAGTGCTTGGAGAATTGTCTGGAGCAAAGCATAGAGAGCTGCTTGGAGATCTCCAGGAAAAGCAGATCAGAGAGAAAGAAAGCAGAAGAGAGAGAACACAAGCTGGAACACTGTCACCAGCAGAGCACAAGCCACCAGCTTCAACCTGAAGGGCTGGAGAAGTTTAGAACTTTAAAATAAGAGCATTTAATAGCAATGTGTCAGTAGGAATGTATAATGTATAACCTTTACCTAAAAGGGCATGAAAGACCTCTGTAAGGAGCCAAGAATGTAGACTGGCCAGTTCCAGGAACTTGGCTAACTCAGAGCCTCAGGGCTCTGGTTCTTGTTACCTGCCCCTCCTGACTGATCCACAATGAGGGCGGAACTAGGAATGAAGGTCAACTGGTTCAGGAGGCTCTCCACCCTGCCAAGGCTCTCCACCCCACTGACCGGTAGATGAAGATTACATTTGTAGAAGGAATATGTTCCCCTCCCTAACTGACTGAATACCTTGCGTTGGAATTCCCCCTCACTCCCCCTGGTTTGTGATTTTTCTCTTTAAATACCCCTTACTCCTTGTGCTCTGGGTCAAACTCCTGTGGCCTGCAAGGTTACAAGATCGACCCCGGTATTGGCCTATCCCAAATAAACCTCATGTGCTTGCAGCAAGATCGGTCATCCCGAAACTTGAGTGAGGGTCTCCCGAGCTCCGGGGTCTTTCAAACACAAGATTTGACTTCAAGTCTTTCGTATCACCATTCCCAGACACTTGCTTCTCTCAGACCCCCTCTCCAAGATGAGGCTGGCCCTTGGCAGGGAAAATCTTTAGGACATCCTAGAGACCTGAGATGGGGGAGATTCCCAGGAGTCAATGTGGGTAACCTTAGCCTAGATGCCTAACAGAGGAGACATGGAACCTGAAGGGGCCACTTCCAGGCAGGACCCCAGTGGAGGGAGAAACCACCCACCAAACTTTTGACCCAAAGTTTGTCCTGTCTGAAAGAAATGCAAGAACAAAGATGATGCAGACATTGAAAGAAGGGCTGACCAGTGACCAACCCAACTTGAGACACATCCAATGGGCAAGCATCAATCCCTGACATTATTAATGATACTCTGTTATGCTTACAGACAGGATCCAAGTATAACTGTCCTCTGAGAGACTCTACAGGGGACTGAAACAGATGCAGTTAACCACAACCATATACTAGACAGAGGTTGTGGATTCTTATGGAAGAACTAGTGGAAGAGTTGAAGGCCATGAAGGGAACAGGAATCTCACAGGAGGGCCAACAGAGTCAACAAAGTTGATGGCGTCACTTACAGGAGTGAAGTGAGACCTTATTGTGGCTTTGACTCACGTTTCTCTGATTTTGATCATCAATTGGTACTGTTGTTCTTTGAAACACATCTACTGGCTATTTGTACACTGTCATTTGAATAATGTCTTAAGATTTTTTGCCCATTTAAAAATTTGGTTATTGAGATAGGGAGATGACTCAGTGAGTGAAGCACTTGCTGTGTAAGACCCTGTCCTGACGAGCCTTAGCTTACCGGAGAACCCCTGCATGAATCACATGGAGCCTGATGGATGCAATGAGCACTGAGGCCGTCCCATACCCTTAGGAAAGGAGGATCCCATACAGCTTGTTCAATGAGCTTTTATACAATTTTCATGGCAGCAGCCATTAGACACAATGTGATTGGTAGAACAGTGTGACTTTTAAAACTGATTGGTCTTTAAGGAATGAGGTGGCAAGTACTTCCCTTGTCTAAAGGTGGACAAGGTCCACCCTGTGGAATGGGGCCCCACCCTCAGGTAGTTTCTCACCCTATGATCTGAGGAATGTTAATTAGCCTTTCCCTTCTGGAGAGTTCTGCTACCTTCCTGAAGTTCCTGAGCTTATCTTATTAAAGAAATTCCTGGCCTCCTGGTATTTTTCTGAGATATCCCTGTTTACTTGGATCTTATAGCTATACAAACACGGTGACTTGAGTTCAAATCCCTGAGTCCACATAAAAGCCAGGTGTGGCAGCAAACAACTGTAGCCCCAGATGGGAAGCAGAGACAGGAGCATCCTTGGAGTCTGGCAGGTTAGCTAGCCTGGTGCACACAGCAATGAGCACAGGAGACCCTGAGCCAAACAAGGTGGAAGGTGAGGGCAGTGCTGGATCAAATAACAGCCTAATAAACTCATATACTTGAAAGCTTAGTCATCAGGGTGTGGCACTACTTGAAAAGGATTAGGGGGTTTGGGGGGTGTGGCTTTGTTGGAAGAAGTGTGTCACTAGGGGTGGGCTTTGAGGTTTCAAAAGCCCAAGCCAGGCCTAGAGTTGCTCTCTCCCTACAGCCTATGGATCAGGATATCAAACTTTGAACTACTTCTCCAGCTCCATGTCTATCTGCAGGCTTCCATGTTTCCCGCCATGAAGATAATGGACTGAACCTTTGAAACTGTAAGCCAGCCTCCATTAAATGCTATGTTTTATAAGAGTTGCTGTGGTCATGATTTCACAGCAATAGAACAGTAACTATGACAAGGGCTGGTAGCCAAGTTTCCCCTCCCTTCCTCATGTATCATGGCCAGCCTGTATTTGCATGTAAACATGCACACTGACACACACACACCCCTGGTTGATTGCCTGCTGCTATTGATTTTTGACAATTCCTTGCATACTCTGCGTACCAACCCTTTGTCAGATGCACACATTGGAAATGCTCTCCCACCATGGAGGCTCTCTCTGCTCTCTGTTTTGGTGTTCAGAAGCTTTTTAATTTGATGAAATTCCTTTTTTTCTCCTTGCCTATGTTTTTGGAAAAGAGACATTACAAAACCCTTGCCTACTACAATTCTTGGAGCATTTCCTTTAAGTGGTTTTTAGAAGTTCCAGGTCTCCAGGTTTGGATTTAAGTCTTAAACAGAATTTGAGCTGATTTTGATAACTGACAACCGTGAAGGTCCTGGCTTTGGGATCTGCCTGTGTACACCCAGTTTCGCCAACACCAAACTCTCTTTCCTTCAACACATGTTCTTAGCACATTTGTCAAAACTTAGTTGGCTCCTGATACTGGCTCTCTATGCCATTGGTCTAGATGTATGTTTGTGTTGGCATAATGCTGTATGAATTATCAAAGCTTTGTAATATTCTTTGAAGACAAGAGTGCAAAGTCCACTGCTTTTTTTTCTATTCAAGATGGCTGTGTCTTCCTTCTCATCTTGTGCCCTGAGTGCTGGGCTTGCAGATCCCCTTTATTATATCAGGGTTTCCATGGGTTCTAGGGGTCCAAAGTCTGGCCTTCATGCATTTGGCACAATCACATGACCACTGAGCTGTCTCCACCTCAGCTTCTCTTTATATTCACACAGCTCCATGCTTGAGGCAGTGTGTCATGGTGGCAGAGTGTATGGTAAAGGCTATTTATCTGGCAAAACAACCTGAAGGAGTACTGAAAGACTTGAGGACCACGGATAAATTTCAAATGCATTTCCTTTTAGTGACCAACTTCACCTGGCAAGGCCTCATCTCCTAAAATCTGTATTTAAAACAATGCCATCTAACAAAGCCATTTTACACTCAAACCATAGCATGACATCCCTGGTTCCCAATAGCTTATGTGCCTACCATCTGGAATTCTAATTTGGTTCAAAAGTTTGAGTTCAGAGTTTCTGATGCAACCTCTGTGGTGTGAGGCTCTGTAAATTAAAAAGAAAGGAGATCTTCCATTATAATGACACAGAGTAAAGAAATATCCTCACTCCAAAAGCCGGGAATTGAAGCTTAAAAAGAACATGAATCTTTTATATTTTAATTCCACACTTGATCTCTTTATTTATTTATTTTTATTTATGTTCATTGGAGTTTTACATGTATGTATATCCATGTGAAGATATCAGATCCCCTGGAATTGGAGTTATAGACAGATTTGAGCTGCTGTGTGGGTGCTAGAAATTGAACCTAGGTCCTTTGGAAGAGCAGTCAGTGCTCTTGACCCGAGCCAGCTTTCTAGCCTATACTTTATCTCTTTATCTTTTTATACACCTTATTCTGCTATGATTTTCACTGTATTTTAAACTTCCACTGACATTGGATTCAGGCTTTAATTTATTTTCTAGTTCTTTGAGATTCAGTGTGCATGCATATCTGCATGTGTGTGCATACGGAGGCCAGAGGTCGACATTACATCTTCCTCTACCAACCTTTACCTTTTTATATTGAAGCAAGAACTCTCATTGGACCCCAGATCTTGTCAGTCCAGCTAGTCTGACTAGCAGCTGACTCTGAAGATCCCTGGTTTCTGCCTTCCTCACACTGGGATTACAGGCGGGCTGCATTGGGCTGCCATAATCCCACCAAGTGCCTACATGGGTACTGGGGACCTGATTAAGTCCAGTCAGTCCTCAGGCTAGTGCAGGGAGACCTTTCCCCACTAAGCCATCTTGCCATCCTCCTCTCTGTTTTATATGGCCACAGGATGCTGCAAACCTACCCCTTAGTACTGCTTTTGCTGTGTCCTCCAGCTTTTGATATGTTGGGTCATCATTGTACTTTATTTCAAGAAACGTTTGAACTTCTTTCTTGATTTCTTTCTTGTTATTTGGGTGCTCAAACAGTACCTTGATTTTAGGGCTGGTAAGATGGCTCACTGCTCTCCCAGTGGTTCTGAGTTCAGTTCCTGAAACCTACATGACAGCTAACTACCATCTGTAACTCCATTTTGAAGGGGGTCCACAGCCCTCCTCAAGCCCCCAGAGGCACTGCACGCATACATGAAAACATTTTTTCGAGAGTTGATTTTGGCTGGGTGTGGTGGTGCATCCCAGCACTTTGGAGACAGAGGCAGGTGGGTTCCTCAGTGCCCTGCAAACTTGTCTCGCTGTCCTGGGCTCCACAGTTCTGATAAGCAAACCTGGGTTGCCACTGTGTGCTGGCCGAGCCTTTTCTTTTACAGCCTTGAAATTTTTCTCTTTATTTGTTTCCTGTAATTTTCATTGGTTAAGTCTGATTGATGCCCTTTGTCCTTCATGTAGATGGATATTTGTGACCTTCTCTAGTTTGGGAAGTACTTTTGACTAGACCTTCTGCCTCTTTCGCTTTCTAAGTATTTGCACCTAATTGCATGACCACATCTCTTTCATTCTAAGTATTTGCACCTAATTACATGACCACATCTCTTCTAATACTGTGGTAATATTCTTCCCAGTACTTGATCAGTTTCATTTTTTGCCTTCTATGGTTGTGTTTCCAAGGCACCTGCGTCTAGCCTGTTCTTTATTCTGTTGCTTCCACATTGTTATCTGCTCCTCCTATACCATTTTAACATCACTTATTGTACTTTTCAGATAAAAAAATTATGTAACTTTTAAAACTACTGCCTTCTCTTTGTTAAGTTTGGAAGCATTTCTCTGTGATTTTTTCCTAAGCTCTTGAATTTTCTTTAACACGCTGATTTAAATTCTCTGAGTGTTTGTCCATAAATCGGGTACACATTAAGTCCAAACTGAGGTCATAACTTCCTGAAAACTCTTGAGGTTTCTTGGAGTGTGACATGATTTGAGCATTTAACAATCAAGTGTTTATGCTAGTCCCTATTCCCGCTTTGTTTGGGTCTAATCCTTCAAAGATTCTGAAACCTTTACTTTTCTTTAAAGCATCAGTCACTTCCACAGTTTCAACGCTAGATGGCAACCATGTCCAGATTTGCCAGGAGTCTGCTGTAGGGACCCACTCAGCACTAAAGAAAGACAAGCCTTACCAAATACACTGTTGGTGGATTGCTCTGAAAGAAGTGTCAGAGCTTCCAGAGTCCTATCTTGGGGCCAGCATGGCCCTGTGTCTCGTCTACAGTGGCTGGGCCATATTTAGAAACTGAAGAATTCTGTGCAAACTGCAAGAAGATCTTACTCAGCCGTCATTTTTGTGTGGCCTGCTTAGGTTAACTTCCTGGCTATTACAACTGTCCTTGTCAGGTCCTCCTTGGCTTCCATGAGTATCTGTGATCATGGTTATTTACATCAAAATACAACCAAAATCTCAGCTCTTGTGTGTTCTTCCTAAATTTTGTTAGGGTGATCTTTGATTAGCCTTTATTATTGCTTATGGCAAGTACTGAAAGATAGTGTAGAATTTATACTTTTACACACAGCTTTACACACACGTGTTAACAATTCATTACCTGGTGGCAACTTAATATATAACTCACTCCAGCCAGATTTAAGTTTCAAATGACTAAATGATATTCTCAAGTTCTAGTTCAATGTGTCCCTTTCTGTATCCCTCTATGACAGACAGATTGACTTATCAAGCAAGAAAGCTAAAACACGAAGCACTTTCAGGTTGATTACAAATGTACCAGGGAGAGGGAGTATGTGCATTTATTCCTGGAGCCTTGCATTGTGAGGTTGGGAGAGAGCATACCAAATATATTAGTCATTTCTTCCAAGAACATATGACGTTTTCCCAATGGGCAGCCTGTTCATCTTAAGTTGTCCAGTAGCTGAGTCTCTAGTTGACTTTTATGTTAGCCCATGATCTAATTTTTAACTTGTGGAAGCTTGACAAAATTTTTAAGATAGAATTTTTTTCTATAAACTTTAACTCTCAGGCCAGAAGCAAAGTCATGAAACTCTGATATGAATAGGAGTGACTGACCAGCTTTCCTTGGTTCACCCCTCTTGGTGCCTCTTGCCCCAAGTGCTCAATAGCAGATAGGCTCTGGTACTCTTTCAAAAAGAAACTGAACCAGAGATGGGTCTACTTGAGAACAGAGGGATAAAGAATGGAAGGAAAACTATGTTAGGACACCTGTGTTTTTGTGAAACCTGTGTTTATGTGAAACCTGTGTGCCTTCTATGCTGAAAGCGATTGTTGTCTAGGAAACATGTCAATGGTTTCCACTTCTGCTATCCGATCTGATAAATCTGGTGAGCCTGATGATTTCTGGGTATGTGAATTAGGTGCTCATAAGCCCATTTCAGCCCATCAAATCCACCCCCAGTATTGATCTTGGTTTCCTGCTTGTTTGCATTGTTGACATTTTATTAGATGTTAGACACTGTCCTTTGGATGTTGATGAGGACTGGACAGTTGGTATCCTTATATGTTTACTTTGAGAATTGTTCCTATTTGCTATCTGCAATATTGGAATGGCTGGGTTTTTTTTTTTTCAACACAGTACAGATTTCAACTCAACAGATCTGATAAGCCAAAGTATAGCTCACGTTAGGGCATTGTGCTGGTGGGTTCTGGAAATCTGAGGAGATGGGAAACGGTTAAGGGAAGTAGGTCACCAAGGATGGGTCAAAGGTGTACTTTGTCCCTGTCCCTTTCCTGCTTCTCTGTCTCTGTCCCCTGCCTGTCACCAATGCACTCACCTAAACAAGTGCAACGGCCACCATGATGATAGACCCCATCATAGACCAAGGAGAACAACACAATACCCACAGATCGAAACACTTCAATAAATGAGACAAAAATCAATCTTAATTTAAATCCATTTTAGAAGTCTACATAATGATATTAACATACCCAGCACTCTTTGAAACATAAAGGCTTGGGAAAGAATAATGGTTGATAACTTAGAGTGGTCAGTGAGGGAAGGCAAAGAGCAGGAAGTGAATGAAGCTGAAGAATAATCCGTGAGGAATCCATTTGTTAAGAGAGGTGTTCTGGGGGGTGGATGGACAGAGGTATTCTGAACAGTAATTACATCAGATTCATAGCCTTAGTTGCTGTATTATACTGTATTTTTGAAGAATGTTACAGTTGGGGGAAATAGAGTAAATTGTGCATAGGATCTCTGTCATTTATACCATTTACACAAATTGTGCATTAATAAACATAATATCAAAATAAGTTTCACTACAAGTCTCAGCTCACAAAACTAAATAATTAATAATCAAATGTCACTAATCAAAAATTATTAAAAATCAAAAATTATTAAATCACTATTATTAGTAATACTTTAGAGAAGGAGATATCATAGGTGAAAAATCCACTTAGAAATTGACTTCATCTGGCTCTGTACACTGAGAGTCCCCTCAGAAGTCAGGAGAGCATCACTTGTAGAACACATAACAGAAAATCAGGAGTCATGAACTAAAGCACAGTAAGATCCTTTGACATCCATGGTGGAATGGTTAAGATTTGAGAACTGGAACATGGGGCTGTGGTGGTTCTCTGAACTCTCATCATTTCTGGTGTGGTAAACTACGACAGATTCATTGGGACTGAATTTAGATAACTTCTTGCAAAGCTAAATAAATAATATCACGGAGCACAACATTTCTGTTTGTTATGTTACTAGCATGCCATTCACCTTTATAGCAGCTTTATTTATGATCAACAAAAAACTGGAAACAAGCTAAGTACCATCTTTACTCTAAATGGGGTAGAAAATCCCCTCTGTAGAGATTTTAACCAGTATACCAATAGGGATATAGAAACTATAATCAGAAAGACCTGTTAGGTCAGAGATTTAAGATAAGGCAGGGACTATAGGGATGGCTCTCCCAGTGGGTATATGCAACAAAGAGACACATACATACATACATACATACATACATACATACACACATATCATCAGTTGACAGCCTACTGAGAGAGATGTCCAAAGAGGACATATGTTAGAGAGCAGTTTTATGTACTTGAAGCACCCAGTCACTTGGAGGGATACACATAGCTTGATGCATACGGAAAGCATGAAGGTTATAAGCATAAGCATATATGCAGAAGGTTAAGATCCCCAGCATCCATGTAAAAAGCTGGCGGGGTGGTGAATGCCCATCTGCAATTTCAGCACTGAGGAGGCAGAGGCGGAGGCAGAGGCAGAGGCGGAGGCGGAGGCGGAGGCAGAGGCGGAGGACTCCTGAGTTTGTTGGCCAACTAGTCTAACTGAGTCAGAAAACTTCAAGTTAGCAAGTGACCTTTGCTCAAAAATAATAAGATGGAGAGGTACAGAGGAAGCCACCTAACAACTGTGTCTGGCCTCCATATGCATGTGCACACTCACCTGCCTACATGTGCACGCACACCTGCCTTCACACAAACCCACAGTAGTTCTACTACACATTTTATAAATGGCTAGTCAAATCTTGGTGCATCTGCACATGGAGATATCCCAGATCAGTCAAGGAAACTGTACTTATAGAACACACAATAACAAGATTGGTTCTTAAAAGCATATTGCTAAGCGAAGGAAGTCTGACTCCAAAGTCTGTAGGGCTAGACGACACCACCCACCTGGGCTTGAAATGCACAAGCTGTAGGGAAGAGAAAAATCCGCACTGTGCAGTCTCTGAAGAGATCTGACCACAATGATTAACCTTAGCAGCAATGAGATTTTCGTCTTCATTGGAATGGTATTTTCCTGCAGGTATGATTTCAAAATTCATAGGTATATATACCAAAGAAAACTGAACTATGTATCATAGTGTAGAGATTACATCTCAGTAAGCTTGATATTTTTCTAAGTACAAAAACCTGCCTGGGAAGCAATCTACCCTTCTCTCCCTTTCTCATTATGGAGTGATTTGCTTTCTCAGGTGAGACTTCCCACTTTATAACTGTATTCTGTCTGACTCTCCATCCTTCTGAAGCTTTGCTTTTTGCTCCTGTCCTTCGAGAGCTTCAAGATAGAATGCATATGGCCATCCCAGTTCTGCGATGTGCTCTGTGTACTCTAGCCATGAGGCCCCATCCCCACCTTCATGATCCAGATACTCATTTCTCTTCAAAACCTTCGATAGTGTGCTGCCTTAGTTTCATTTCCTACAAATTCAGGACATTAACCTTTCTGAGCTTAAAAATATTTATTTTATCTAGAATTTTGTCTTGTTAGGGTTTCCATTGTTTTGAAGAGACACCATGGTCAAAGCAACTCTTGATTTTATTGGGGTTGGATTATAGGTGTAGATGTTCAGTCCATTATCATCAAGGCAGGAAGCATGGCAGCCTCCAGGCAGGCCTAGAGCTGGAGAAGGAGCTGAGAGATCTACATCTTGTTTCAAAGGGAACTAGAAGGCTCACTTCCAGGTACCTCAGAAGAGGGTTTTGCAGCCCAACCCCATAGTGCCACACTTCCTCTATCAAGGCCACACTTCCTAATAATGCCACCCCCGGGGCCAAGCATATTCAAAGCACCACAAGTTTTAAGGTTTATGTCTTTTAACCATAGTTTCAAGTCCTCCACATTCTGTTGAGCAGTGTCACAAAGGTAATTAAAGAGAAAGACAATAAAGCTAAGAATGAACGACACTGAGCTGGTCTGTGTCCTTTGTGGCCATGTGGCCAGACACTAAGGGGATGCCATGGAAAGATTCTAAGGACCAGGGAACCAGGATGCTACAAGGCAGTCTCTTCTATATATGACAGAGAAGCTCCAGCCAGGAAACGTCAGCCATATGACCACTTAAATAAGATCTAAATACTGACAACACCAGTTATCATGCCAATGTAGATGTGGGGAGATCTCACAATCTCCTCCTCTAAATGAAGAGCTGCATGCAATTAATGGTTGCTGAGAGAGAAACCAATTTTCTCCAGGGACAAGGTCTAAGTTAGCTTATCTGTTTCCAAGTGGTTCATACCAAACATATGAACATACAAGCGATACTAAACAGACTTGCCAGGTTGAACTTACACACACACACACACACACACACACACACACACACACACACATACACACACACACACAGACACACACACACACACACACACATACACACAAATAATAATTAGAGAGGAAGCCATGAATATGGAAGGGGGTGGAAAGATAGGAGGAGTTGAAAGGGGAAGAGGGACAGGCAGAAACTATATAAATATAGTTCTCAAGAATGAAATTCTCCAAAACCTTATGTTTCAAAGAATGTTAGTCTTCCTTCAAAGCATGGTTTCTTACCTATGAAGTGAAGGACATGAACTATTGATGTCTAAGTCCTCTTGCTTTGTGGTATATCAGAGCAGCTGCCAGCCAGGGAACCTGGAGCGCTTGTCGCTTCTCAGTCCTGCTTCTGGATGTGCCAACTACTCTCCAGTTCTTCATTTTTACACATACATGCATGCACATGTATGTACACACATATTCACACATGTGCATGCACATGTATGTACACACACTTTCAAACATATGCATATCCTGAGGGAAATACCTGTTCCACTTGTCAAAATAAAACTACGCATATTCATAGAATTGCTTGATATATATTAATAAGAGACAAATTATATCTCCAAAGGATACATATATACTTAAACCATCAACAACTTCCCTTACTGTTCTAAAAAGCTACAGCATCACTTAAAGTCAGTTTCTCTGTGTAGCTTTGAATGTCCTGGAACTTGCGCTGTAGGCCAGGCCTCAAACTCAGAGTTCTGTCTGCCTCTGCCTCTGCCTCTGCCTCTGCGTCCTGAGTGCTGGGATTGAAGGCATGTGTAACCACACCCAGCTTAAAAATCAATTCTTAAAAGGGAAATAAGGTCAGAAGGAAACAGGAGTCAGAAAGAAGGAGTTGAAGGGGTTTGCAACCCCATAGAAAGAACAATATCAACCAACCAGACCCCTCAAAACTCCCAGGGACTAAGCCATCAACAAAGGAGTACACATGGCTCCCGCTGCATATATAGCCGAGGATGGCCTTGTCATGCATCAATGGGAGGAGAAGTCCTTGGTCTTATGAAGTCTCGATAGATGCCCCAGTGTAGGGGAACTGAGGGCCGGGGGAGGTGGGAGTGGGTGGAGGAACACCCTCATAGAAGCAGGGGAGGGAGGATGTGATAGGGTGTTTCTGGGAGGGAGGGAAACCGGGAAAGGGACTATAACATTTGAAATGTAAATAAAGAAAATATTCAATTAAAAAAAAAAAAAGAAAGAAAAAATAAGAAAAAAGAAAGTTCGCTGCAATGCTAGTCTGATTTCACTAGGGGGCGATATTACTAAGCAAATCAGCAAAGCTTTCTTTGTGGCCCTAGAAGTCCAGTTCTTGTCAAATCAATGTTCTCCAAGGAGATTTTTTGCACTTTTGCAGTGACATCATGCTTTTCTGACTGCACTTGCTCTTTTGTTAGTCATGTTAATAAGGGTCTTCTCCCAGCAGGGATCAGCACTGGCAGCTGCTGATGCCACCTCTAAAACTGGCCTGCTCTGTTGAAGTTTTGGTTTTTGTCCTTTTCTCACTCTGTTTTAAAAAGCATTTGCCACACTAGACATTGTCTTTTTTTCCCCCAATTCACGTTATCTACCAAATAAGCAACAGACAAAACTAAAGAGGGATAAACTAGGTGGAAGAAAGAATAAAGACTCAAAAGCAATGCCATTCCTAAGCACGGCTCTTCTCAGCGAGGTGTGCACTTCAGGGTGTGTCACAGCACACACGTACTCAGTCTAAAGGGACAGTCCTATTCTGTGAGGGATAGCAGCTCCTCTCTTTCCCCCTCCCCTCCCCTTCTATCCTACCTATCCTCCCCCTCCCCTCCCCTTCTATCCTACCTATCCTGTTCTTCCAGTCTTTCCTCTCCCACCCTCTCCCATGTCTTCTTTCTCTTTGATTTGACAGAGTCTCATCTGTCCCAAGCCAACCTTGAACTTAATAGGTAACTCAAGATGGACGTGAACTTCTGATCCCCCAGCCTCCATCTCCTGAATGCTGCGACTAAAGACATGCACATCCACACCCAGTTCATGCAGTGCCCAGGATCAAACCCAGGGCTACGTGCATGCTACTGCCGTATCTTTTCTGAGGAGACTTTTACCACACTATTCCATGAACCCTCAAAGGATATAACAAAGGAATATAATGTTGCCTAAGAGGGATGCCAAAATCTAAAAGCAGGTAGTTCAGGTTAGCAGGCAAATGTCCTTACCATGTTAGAGAGACTATAAAATGGTGGTGTGCGAAATAATGCTTACAATACAAATTCCTTCCATAAGCAATGTGAGTACCTACATGCCCAGTGATTTAAAGCAGCCACACGAGTAAATGTGCTATGTTGTGCTTTCAATGCAGGGTAGGCTGGAGATTAAGGGATTTCTATGAAATGTGGAAAATGGAACCGAAACTGTACCAGTCACTCTCAACAATGTGGTTAAATGAAGTGCTTGACAGCGGATCAAAGCTCCAGGTCTGAGTGATGTCTTTCATGTCGGAGCCTGATGTCCAACTGTAATCCTAAACTGATTAAAAGATGTTCGGCTGAAGACCCACAGGGAGGCAGTGCTCAGAGGATGTTGCTCCGCACAGACCACTCCACAAGGCTCTCCTCCTGAGCCCCGAGCCCTCTTTCCTGGGTAAACATGTCTGTCTTTCCTGGGTAAACATGTCTGCCTTCTCAGATGGTCAGGCAAACCTGAGGTTCTCCTTCCCCCGGTGCTCCTCCATCACACTCTGGTTGAGGACTTCCTCTGGTCTCTGGCTCTCCTAGATTTCCACGACCCAAGGAAGCAGGAAATGGCTATTCCTCTAATGCACATCCTCACTCTGTAACTCTCACTATAATTCTGCTTCTCTAAGGGTCTCCTGAGTGGACATGTATAAATAAGTTAGCAGAGGGGAATAAATGATAGGGTACACAGTAAGAAAACATGCAACTTTCCTTGAAGATTTTCAAGTGGGAGCCATACAACAAGAAATTATTCATATATCATATGACAGAAAAAAACAAGATAAAAATCTCTTAAACTACAAGAACATATGTGCACACAGAAGTGTTTAAGGTAGAAATAAAATATCCATGTCCCAAATATCCTAGAATGGGCACAAGTGACTTTGATATTCAGGTACATGATTATCAAAATGACTGTGTGTGATTGTTGACCTAGTCTTTAAAAAATAAAGAGCAACACCATTGAAAAAATGTGGATCAGTGTGTGGGATTGGAACTGCAGACAGATCTGATCACCTACAGATCAGGTTCAAGCCTTTGTTGGTCTGCCTTAGCAGGCATGGAGCAACTTGATTTTCAGGGGCGACACTGATTTGTGGTTTCCATTCTGAGTACCAAGACCCAGAGGAACAAAGGATGAAAAAAAACCAGCTGCAATGCACAGGCCCAGATGGCTCTACAAGAGCATGTTGGAGCACAATAGTTCCTATTTGGGTGAACTAGGAAGATTACACTGGATATGAGAAGGTACTGCAAAGTTACTGCTAACTTCTAAGTTGCTAGAACCCTCTGGAAGAATACTCTTAGGACTATTCTGAACTATTTTGTCTGGAGTGACCAATTCTCTGATTCAGAGAAGAAGCTCCTCTGTTTGTCAATCTAGTAAACATATACTTAACTTGGTAACTTTTTTTTCTCTTTCAGATAAAGAAGCAGAAAAGAAATAAGGATGAATCAGGATCAACTTCTGAGCAGTGAAGTGGCAAGGAGCATATGCACTGGCTCAGAGGTGGCACTGTTGACACACCCCCTTAGAACAGATGCAGCCAATACCCTTACCCTGCAGCGCTCCCAGAGAGAACTTGCAGATGGCCTGTGTTTACCTAGGGATTGGCCAGGTGCAGGTCTCCCAAATTCTCATAAAAAATGTTCTACCTGATATTTGTCCTCATTGAGCAGTTTGAGCGAAATTGCCTACTAATTCCCCTTGGTCAAACTTTGGTAAGGTGTTTTTCTTTCCTACAGACATCTGAACCTGGGCTTTTGTGGTTAAGCAAGCTCTGGAACGCAGAATTACTTTTCCTAAAAACCTGGAGAAGGATATTTCCAGCTCTATTCTTTGCCATGCTACTTGGTCACCCAACACTACAGCTCCCAATTCATTCTGGCCTTGTTCAGTTTGCCTGTATAGTCAAACCTGGTAGGGTCACCCTATACATACCCACAATCCAAGCACTTGGGAAAAGTTCAGTAGAGGCTGCAGTACTAATCTTTGTCTTAAGAACAATTTTTAAAGCCTTTATGTTTGGCATTGAGGATGCTTTTTGGCTTGGGAGAGATATCTTCTCTGATGCAATTACCACTGCCCTTGTTGAAATAAATACTCTTAACAATCAGGTCACTGTGTGCATAGATGTACTTTTAATTTGACAGATGGAAAAAGTAGACCCCATGTCATTAAAAAAGTGTAAGAAGTACACAGACAAGGAGATTTTGGATCAGGGAACCCTATGTCAAGGACACTGGACTCCAAGATAATTGCTACGAGGACTTTGAAGAGACTATGGTCAATGTTCAAGGGATATTTTCGTGATTCTATATCCTAACCTCAGAAATGTAGTATGTGAAGTCTCCAGTACTATGAACAGGTTACATCTAAGTCAATTCTTGGGGAACCCCCAAACAGTCCACACTATGGCCAAGACTATTTGTCGCTCTTCACAAAAAGATGGCAAGGGCCTATTGCGGAAGACATGACCTACACATTCATTGAACACAGAGAAGTTGAGCTGGTGCCTAACTAGATAGAGACTTCATCCCCTATGGGCTAATGTCCGAGGTACCGAAAGGCAGGCACTCTGCATGCTAACAAACGAGAAAGGGAAACACCAACCCAGCTACAAACCCTTTAATGTACAATGACCTGCTTGCAAGATATGCTGGTGCAAGAGTGGCCCAAACATTGTGGATGTAACCAATCAATATATAGTTCGAGTTAAAAATGTGTATTTTTCTACTCTATTAGGTAGACCATGCCCAATGTTGCTTAAGGTACCCAGAGACCTGAGAAAAAACAAAACACTACTGTTTTTCTAAAGGAATAGAGCAATAAAACGACTCCTAACAACTTTCATTATATTCATAGGTCAGTGTCTTGCTAAGCCATCATAAGAGAAGCCTTCTCCTGCAGCAGATGGGTACAAATACTGAGACCCACAACTGGACAATCTGTAGAGAGTGAGAAACCTTGGAATACTCTGGCCCAAACTGGATGTCTCCATCAAATCCCTACCCCAGGCCCCAAGGTCTCAGTGAACTCAATGGAAAAGGAGGTGGAAAGACTGTAGGAGCCAGAGGGGATGGACGACACCAAGAAACTAAGCCCTTCTAGACGGAATGGGGCTTGTGCACAGATCAACTCACAGAGTCTGAGGCAGCAAGCACAGGGCCTGCATGGGTCTGCACCAGATGGGGTCCGAGTCCTGAAAGGACAAGTGGGTGCACACCCCACCCCTAACCCAGAAGCTGTCTCCAATTGATAGTCACTTGCAAATGAAAAAACAAACAAAAAAACCAACAGTTTCCTCCAAGGGAGTCTCAAGGAAACAAACAACTCTTAAGTTCAGCCCCCGTGCCCAGCAGAAGATGGCCAAAAGAAAACGAACTCAATGGTATCTCTGGATGTTCTTTTTCTCATAAGATTAAGTCAGAGGGAGGTTTTTTCTTTTTTAACCTTACAGGTCCTTTACATATATATGTATATATATATATATA
>NW_022196903.1:2202772-2206201 GCF_008632895.1 Mastomys coucha
ATATATATATATATATATATATATGATGATTTCTGGTTTTGTGTTTTCACGGGGCATCTGTGCATGCAAGCCCGCGTAGCTCTGTATCTGCACTGCTTCTTGTACTTTTTCTTTGACTATTTTTCTTCTTTGGCTGTTTTGCCCTATTCCAATTTTGCTTTTATTTTATTTATTTGTTTGTTATATGTATTATTATATTATTTCAATTATATTATATTTTATTTAACTTTAATTATATGGTTATATTTAATAACAATATTATATTTAACATATTATTACATTTACTTGTTTATTTGCTTATTATATTGTATTTTATTATTATTCCTGCTTGTTTTTAAGGAGAGACAGAAAGGATGTGAACACAGAGAGGAGGAGCGGCAGAAAGGAACTGGGAGGACTTAAGAGAAAGGAAAATTTAATCAGAATATATTGTATATAAAAAACTTTTAAATTAAAAAAAATCAAGCATTTGTACAACCTGATCTCCTGCAAGTTGTTCATTGGCTTGCAGCGAACGGGCCTTCTGTCTGATACCGACATTGTAGAAGCTGAAGCTCAGCAGTCACCTCGTTACTGACCTAGAAGTGTGTCCTGCTCTAAAAGACAAACTCCACATGATCAACCAACCCTAAAAACTGGGCCTCACACTTGATGGAGTCCTATCCTGGAGGCTCTAAGATTTTCCACTGGAGAATACAGTTAGGAAGTCAGGCATTTCTCCTGACAACCTAGATAAAGCACAGTTGTGTTTGCCATGTTTCCTTCAGTCTCTAAGTAACTTCGTTGTTCAGAATCACACTGCTGTGGTGGTTTGAATAGGAATGGTCCCCACAGACTCTTGTATTTGAATGTTTGGCTCATAGGAAATGGGACTCTTAGGAGATGTCCTCTTGTTGGAGTAGGTGTGGCTTTATTAGAGAAAGTGTGTCACTGTGGGGATGTGCTTTGAGGTCTCAGGCACTTAAGGCCAGGCTCAGTGGCACACATTTTTTTTTTTCCTGCTACCTGTGGATCAAGATAGAGAATGTTCCACTCCCTCAGCACCATGTCTGCCTACATGCTGCCATGCTTCCTGCCATGATGCTAATGGACTGAACCTCTGAACTGTAAGCCAGCCCCAGTAAGAGTTCCCATGGTGATGGAGGTCTCTTCACAGCAATAGAAACCCTAAGACAGATACAGAATAACTGTGCCCCATTATTCTGGGTTTGGAATTCTTCCCAGGAGACACAAGCAAACCAACAAATTCTCAGTTTGTCCTGCAGGTGTCACCCTTGCCCTGAGCTAAGGCTTTCAGCCACTCCTCCAGAGGCCAGTGATCAGCTGGAGGAACACTTTATACAACCTGGTTTACAGGGTCAGGACTCTCCCATGTGTGTTTGGAGATCCTTAGCTCCATGATCTTTTGGGTATTCCCTTTATTTTACATTTTATTTGTATGATGTTTCCTATTTTTTAAAGTAGGTAACGTATTGGGATAGTTCTGAAATCACAAATACACCTTAAAAATTTCTCTCATCACTGCCATTTCTGGCAAGATTTTGTGCCTCAAATAGAAGAGCGACTATTGTTAGCTTCCTGTGAATCTTCCCTGCAGTCGTATTATGCATATGCAAATGTAAGTGCATGTCACTTCGACACATTGGTTCATTCAGATACCATACAAGCTGTTCTTCAGTTTCTATATCATGTATTTCTAAAGGACGCATTTCTTTATTTGCGTGCATGTGTGTATGGGAACGTGCACTTGAGGGTGGGGACATGCAGGCCTTGTCACCTGCATGGAGGTCAGAGGACTGTGCTCAGAAGTTTTTGTTCCATTGCTACTCCGTGGTATCTGGGTATCAAACTCAGGTCATGAGACCTGCCCACAAGTGCCTCCTCCCACTGAGCCATCATGCTGGACCTAAGTTAAAACATCTTTGAGTTCTTTATTTTCAAATAGGACTCCATTTTATGACTGCATTATAATCCATTCAACTTAGTCTTTATATTTTAGGCTGATTTTAGTGTTTTTCCACTAACTGATGAAAAAGGAGGAGGAAGAGGGAAAAAGAAGAACAAGAAGGTGGTAGTGGTGGTGGTAATAGGGGTGGCGGCGGTGGTAGTGGTGTTATGCTCTGTCTAGCACTATTACTGACACATTACTACTTAAATCAAGCTATAATCCTGCAGAACTAGAGCTTTTATTATAACCATATTATAGTTGGAGGAGGAAAAACAAAGAGAGCTCAGAAAACTGATTTAAGATTCTTCAGCATAAAGGTGGTGGATATAGACATGGGGTCAGGAATACTTGGCGGCTGGTGTTACATCATGTTTCCAATGAACACAGGTTTGAGGAGGGGAAGCGGTGAGTTTTTCCCATCACCACACAGCATAGAGTAACCTGCCTCACAGTGAGGGGGTTCCTGTAAGCTGGGGATTTCCAGATGTCTGGAGCCAGACCACATATGTTAGGTACGTCAAAGCAAAGAGACAAGAGCATACAGAGATTCAGGGTAGAATAAGTCATAGACTGCTGTAGGACTCAGATGATTCTGCACAGTCATTCACGAAATGATGTGGGATGCTGATAGAAAATGCACCCATGCACCTGGAAATTATCTCATAAGGGCTTCATATCACTAGCCATTCTTCCTCAAAGATGTCAGTCCTTACTCAGGAATCTCCTTTGCATGTTCCACCATCAACCTTAATGATCTTTGTGTCTGTCTTGAGTGCCATTCAAACCACCTCCTGCTTCCTTGTCCCTGGTAACCTTTACTGAATCACCTCTCTGCAATAGTTCCTGGAAATAAGATTCCCTTATGCAAATGGCAGTCACAGCTAGCTGCACCCTAGATCTATATATTGAAAAAGAAAGCCATTCCCCTCATCCTTCCTTGATTTTCTTTTAATAGTATGAACCTGAGAATCACCTTGTGGTCTGGCAGACTTCTATGAAGTCTGAAGTCTGTATTACCTTGCCTAGGCTGCCCCTCACATGCATCCATTTCCTGTGCTAAGACTCTTTATTGATCCATTACTATGGGAAGTGGAGGGGAAGGAACCAGTCACTTGTGCATGTATAGCTAAAGAGTGTGGGGCAGCGAGTTGATTAATAATGTGTTACCTTGCCCAGAAGGTAGTGCTCAGACAAACTGTCAAACATGATTTTAGATTGCTACAGGTTTCTCTTCAGAAATTATCTTTTAGGGGAGACTAACATTTAAGTCAGTCGATTTTTTTTTAACTATAGCAGTTTGCCCTCTAAATGACATCTTCTGTGTTGAAGGCAGTAATATAAAAGACCACCCAAAAAAGAAGTAGTAGAAGTACCTTGGGACTCAAGCTGCAGCAGCAGTTTTTCCTGGGACTCTGGACTTGCCAGGGTGACTATAAAAACTCTCTCTCTCTCTCTCTCTCTCTCTCTCTCTCTCTCTCTCT